>NC_030435.2:13065226-13142726 GCF_001660625.3 Ictalurus punctatus
CCAATCTCTGAATACGCTCAACCCTGTGTAAATTTTGACCTAACTGCCGAGGCTCAGAATATGGCCCATTGTGTGCCTCTGGTGGACACTTGAGCAAGGCCCTTAAACCTCAACTGCTTAGTTGTATAAATGAGAAATTAAATACATGATGTAAAGGCATCTGCCAAATGCCATAAATGTGAATACAAATTAAAATACAGTTAATAAAGCAAGAAAAAGAGAATGAGTAATGAGAGAGAGGATAAAAGAGAAAGTGTGAGATCTAGGAAAGTGTGGGGATGAAGCATCAAAAGCCAGCATATATATATATATATATATATATATATATATATATATATATATATGTACACACACACATACACACACAAAACTCTTTCCACTCTGTCAGCACTAAGGGTAATGAATGCAAGTTTGTCCTCTGACTGTGCGGAAAAAAACATCTGAGGTCACGCAATTCAATGCTGTTAACACCAAGGCTTCACACACTCACCATACCTGAGGAGGATCTTGAATACTAACTGATCTTGTTTCACCTTACAAATACAAATCATTAAACAAAATAATTGTAGAAAATGGTATTTGACTTCTATATGGTATGCAAACACACGCACACAAAAACACAGTGCCAGCAGATACAATACAACAATACATATCATAAATCATTTTAGTGAATTTAAATTTATCATAAAATTTCTGTGCCCAAAGTGGAGAACAGAGAGAGGAATTACACACAGCTACAGAAAAAACATGAATACTGGACAGGAGGCAGCAATACACCATGGGGCTGTGATGTTCTGCACTGTGCCACCGTGCTGCCTTTGTTCTCACAACCTAGAAACCTTTGTTATGTAATCACAAAGATACAGTTGAAATAAATAACCACTATTGTCACTACTGAACTTTCAAATGCTAATGAATATTTTCACTCATGTTTGCTACAAAGCCTGTTGCACCAAGGGAAGTCCCTGTTATGGATGCCACCACACCAACTGGCTGGCTAGAAATTCTTTACAATAACATGATATGTGGGTTCATATTTATTTACCAATTTTGGCTTAGTTTGCATATGCTTATACTATATTACCAAAATTATTTGGACATATGTCCACCACACCAATGCGTGTCTTCCCCAAACACAAAGTTGCCACAAAGTTGATGACACAATTGTCTAGAATGTCTTTGTGTGCTGCAGCTTTAGGATTTCCCTTCACTAGAACGAAGGGTCCCAAACCTATTTTAGCATGACCAAGACGAAGACGTGGTTTGCCAAGGTTGGTGTGAAAGAGTCCTACACAGAGCCACAACCTCAACCACACTGAACAATTTTGGGATGAACCTGAATGCTCACTGTTCCCCAGGCCTCCTCACCCAGCATCAGTGCCCAACCTCACTAATGCTTTTAAAGTCTAAGGGGAAAAAACACCCAAAATGACAGTCAAATTGGGTCAAGCATGGACCGTTACATCATCACAAAGATCACACGTTCCCCAGGCAATATTTGCTGAAAGAAATAGCTGATGCTGGAAACACTGTTAGTAAGTCCTTCCTTAGTCAGGAACATTCTGCACGGGATGTCAAGAGGTGCAACACAACATGAGCAGCTTGTAACTCCACATGCACAACAGACATGCTGAGAAGAGCATAGAAGGTATGGTTCATAGAGCTTACCTTCTCTTTTAACTTGAAAGCTAATATTCTAACTCATGTGCAAACCAATAGTTGCTTTCAGATTGAGCAAACAAATCCCAAAACTCACTCTAGTTTGAAACAAATAATGTTAACATGAATAATTAGGGTATGACCAACAGCAATATTAGCTATTCAGCAAGCTGTTAAGGTTAATCTCCAAACAATTGCAATAGCTAATGTTGTTTAAAATATTAATTTGGCATGAGGGGTTTCATTGCTGCAATTAGTCAGACAGTCTTTGGCTGAGTTCTTGGTTGACAAGAAAACATCTTCATATTTCTGTTAAAAGCTGTACTTTTGTGTTCCTAGTAATCTTCCAGTATAAACATGGCTTCAGTGCCAGTTTAAAATAAATAAATAAAAACACTGTGGACAATTTAGTCAGTAGTTTAGAAATAACAAATAGGAATAATTGTGCCTATACTGGAGTAATTGCAGTGGGTACAATTATTACATAAAGAGAATATTCCTTTAGGATGATAAAGGATTTAATAATAATCCATTAGAGGATTTGCTTGACTAATTGACCTATGCACATCTGTAATTATACATGTAAAAATACACATAAATCTGGTGGATCTGCTGAAAGTACCAACCTCTGAACTCGCACAGCAAACTTATTCTGTAACTCACCAATGTCCCAGGGCTATATTAACAAACGAGGTAGGATATAATAGACATATACAGTGGATTTAAAAAAATTGGTGAAAATGAAATCAAGATAAATCATGCCAGATCTTTTTCCACCTTTAATGTCATAGCAGCCAACAAAATAAGAGTAGAAATTTTTAACAGGGGGGGAGAGTAACCCGGTTGCATAAAAGTGTGCAAACTCCTTAACTAATACTTTGTTAAAGCACCTTTTGCTTATAATACAGGACTCCATCTTTTTGGGCAAGTGTCTATCAACTCTTGATGTGGCAGTTTTATTCCACTCTTCCTTGCAGAAATGCTCCAGATCTAACAAACTGCAAAGGGATCACTTGTGCTCTCAGCCCTCTTCAAGACATTGAAGATACTGTATATAAACCTACTGTTGTACTAAGATTTTAAGAATCGATTATTTTAAAGCAGCTAAAAAGTTGATATTAAAAGGTGAAATTCCTTTCTGAAAAGTGATGAATAACAGCAGCAGCCCCCACTTCCCTATACATCCCTAGAATTAGACTTCTTCTCATTTTATGTCTTTTATATCATGCTCTGTTTCATTTCTTTGCCAGTTCCCGCTGTTATCTCCCTGTTGACTGTGTGTAATATTAATGTAACTGTCTAAGGCTGATTTACAATTCTCATCTCTCTGCATTCTTGCTGGGAGACACTAATGACACAGTGGCAGGCTCTCCCTCTCTCTCGTCTTCAAGGTGTCAGTTCTCCTACTGCCTGCTCACTCACAATTCACGATTTGTATTCCTCCCTCGCTCCCGCCACAGAAAGTGTGCTGGCTGGGTACGCTAAAGACGCATGTGTTATGAGAGCTCCCCTCTCCCACTGCAGCAAGTTGTAGGCATAGAGAGGATAGCTGAGAAGATTGTGTGTGTAAGTGGGAGATTATAGAATAGAATAAAATTTTATGTGAGTGCAGAAATACTGAGTGAGCAGAAGAGATTGGAACAAGCAATTTTCATACTTATATGAACCAATGCATATTTTACTGCAGGTGAGCATGTGCAGCCTGGCAAATACTCCTCCTAATGTATGCACACACTGTATTTCCTATGTCACACTCCTGCCTTGGGTCATCCAGAGTTCCAGAAGACAAACTGAAGCAATTGCTACATCCTATTCCACACTAAGTATCTCTCTACATAACGCCCAAAAGCTGAGTGGTACTAATGGTCTCTAAATTCTCATATGGCTAGATGATACGATAAGGAGTGGGCCTTGAACTAAATCCCAGACTGTACAACAGCTAAAACTGTTTAATAAATAATGAACTAAAGCCTGACAAATACAAGACTGTTAATCACCAAAACACCAGTTAAGATTCTATAATGTGCAAATTACAAATTTTCATTATGACTATATGAAAAATATAACACCCGAGTATAAATATTTGGTATGTATGGTATTTCTGTTATGCTACAAAAACCTTTAGAGCCAGCATGCACTTAAAAATGGAAAACATGGCAGTACAGGTGCAATACAGAAATAACCTTTAACACTGACAAATCTATCAAAAACTTAATATGCTTATTAAAGCCTTGAAAACCTTGAAGCCTTGAGAACTGAAACAGGGTTGTAGATCTCCACAAGGTGGATGATGACCAACTGCATCAAATTGTTCTCAAAATTAATAATTCTACATAACTCATTATAGGCTACTACACATTAGATCGTTTATGAGGCTTCTTGCAATATTTAGTGAAGATCTTTACACGTTCTGTTACCCATCAAGAGCATGCTCAGAGATGTGCTCCAGGCTCTGTACACAGCAGAAAAACAAACAAACGCACACCATAAACATCCTACTAATCAGAAAAGGAGGTACTTGATAGTCAATCATTTTGCCTATAATTTAAGAAAGGGGCTCTGTTTGTTTGAATGTTGAGTTTCAAAATATCTAGCTACAGCTAATATGCACTAAAATCAACTGGTGTTCCTAAAGAGTGACAGCAGACGAAAGCAGAATTCACAGCTTTAATTTGTTGAGTAAATACATTTGAATCCACTTTCCATTCACAAAGTGAATGGAGTGCAGTGGACTGACATAACTCAAAATTAAAACTACTAATATGATATGACTAAAGAATTATAACCTTTGGAGTGTGTTATCATCATAGTAAAATAACGAAACGACTGGGTGGTGTGATGTGACTCAACCCGAAGTTCCCACGCTGAAGCTGGCGCTACTTTCAGAACTGCTATTATAGAAAATTAATCAACACCTTCTGACAAATCAGGTTTGATAATTCACTAGCACTGTGGCATAAATGTCAGTAAAAGGTCTGACCCGTATTGATGCGATACAGAGTATCAGAGTATTAGTATTGGCCTAATATTGACCCGAACGTCTGTATTAGTATCAGATAGAATTAGACATACTTTAGGAACATTGATGTATTTTATTTTATACAAGCTGACAGTTTTCTCCATTTAAGTAAAGAAGCTTAGTAGAGTACATTATATCTAGCTTATTCTTATCATTACCTGAAAGACTGAAACTGATTTTTACTAATTGGCTGATAATCAGAGATCTGTTGTTGGTATTGTGTCAGAGATTTAAAAAAAAATATATATATATATA
The DNA here is from genome assembly GCF_001660625.3 of Ictalurus punctatus. NCBI lineage: Eukaryota > Metazoa > Chordata > Actinopteri > Siluriformes > Ictaluridae > Ictalurus > Ictalurus punctatus. The sequence goes on from NC_030435.2 coordinate 13,070,160, forward strand.
TATATATATATATATATATATATATATATATATATATATATATATATATTGCTGCATCCCTTTGCCAGTACTGTGCTATGAGTTAGGCAGAACTTTTTATTTGTTTGTAAAACAGAAAACAATAATGAAAGGACTGTTTCACTGCCGTTTTCCTAAATGTCAATAATGCTTGCTTATAGTTTATTACTGTGCAAGCTGAACCAGATCGTAAATCCTATACCCTTTTCTTCTGGACCGAGTGGATATAATAATCGTCCACTTATTTCTCTGCTTTTCCCGACTGTTACTGTTAAGATAATAAGATGTATTCAAAATTGTTGTAGCAGTGCCCTCTGCTGTCCGCCTGTGTTAATTACATAAACTGCATGTTAAGCGTGCTAGTTAGGTCGAATTTATATTGGATAAATATAATGCCGTTCATTTATAGAGGAATTAACCTACATACCTAACATCAGGATGTTTTCCTCTTTTCTCACATGCTGGACCAGAAGATGGCGGAATTTGGCGAAGTCCCCAAACCACTCAAAAGTCTCTTCGGTTTGGTACCGTTCATTCCAGTACTCCACGTCTTTATATCTCTTATTACAGCCGGGTAAATACTCCATACTACTACGGTATAGCAGTAGTGGCTAATTTACTAGCAACGGCTTGACAATGTTTTCTGATATACACTTGTGATAGCAAGAAAGCATGTGATTTACACAACACCACCAGTGTGATCAGTGGACTGTTTCACTCTCAGGTTAAATTAAATACAGGAAACTCGCGCTTCCCTCACAGTGTGCGGGTAAAGCTGCGTGCTACTGTACTAAATAGTACGTCAAAATACTACGCTAGCATTCGTTCAGGTCACAGGATGCGTATTATTTTACACACTAGTATTGTAGTATGCACTGTATCTGTAGCCATGTGCTCGCCCTTTGACCTCCATCAGAAGTTTCAATATAAAAGTTTTTCAGGAGCCGTTTCGGACAGGCTAAAATATCAGATCTTCAGTTGGCAAAGTATCTTATTACCGGATCGATTAATGTTTGGGATGAAATGGACCATGTAGCAGATCCTTCACATGCATTTATGTAAATTATTTAGCTGAAGGCAGCTCATCGTATCAGAGACTAGCTACACGGCTACAGACTGTGGCTATGTCCGAAATCACGTAGTAACAGTACTACTGAATTCGATTCAGTACTTACTGCACGGAGGTTGAAACAGTACGTGTGTAGTGTGAACGTTGTCATGTGACCTTCCACGTCACCATTAACATAAAAACCTTAAATGGACCACCAGATAAAACGTGCCTAATTTTGTTTTAAAGGTCTCATACAATAGATTTACATGCATCCATGATAAAAAAAATAATTAAAAAAAAACCTTTAATGTGCTCATAATTTAAACTGCAGCATTACTGTCAGTACAGAGCAGTAAAGCGCGGCTTCTGGTGTGAAGGACGACAGCGAAGAAGAATCACAACAATACAAAGAACAATGCTTAGGCAATCTCTCGCCACGATTAGCACCCATATACAAATCCTTATACACTTTAAGGCTAGTATTATACAAATGCGGGTACTTTCAGTATGTGCAGCAGTAAAATACCTTGGTGTGATTATTGACTCCAGTCTATCATTTGATGCTCATGTAGATAATATTACTAGGATAGCCTTCTTTCATCTCAGAAATATTTCTAAGATGATGCAGAAATATTAGTTCATGCTTTCGTCACCTCTAGACTAGATTACTGTAATGGCTTACTGTCTGGATGTTCCAGTAGGAGCATAAACAAACTCCAGTTAGTCCAGAATGCAGCTGCTAGAGTCCTAACTAGAACCAGAAGATACGACCACATCACCCCAATCTTATAAACATTGCATTGGCTCCCAGTGAAATCTTGCATTGATTATAAAATACTATTATTAACCTATAAAGCACTAAACGGTCTCACACCACAGTATCTAAGCGACCTTTTGGTTTTCTATGATCCGCCACGCCTACTTAGATCAAAAGATGCAGGCTGTTTTACGGTACCTCGAATAGTGAAGGCTACAGCAGGGGGAAGAGCTTTCGCTTATAGAGCCCCACAGTTATGGAACAGTCTTCCAATTAGTGTTCGGGACTCAGACACAGTCTCAGTGTTTAAGTCTAGGCTTAAAACGTATTTATTTACTCAAGCCTACCCTGACTAGACTTTCTTTTATGCTAAGCACAGTCCTAACAGTCTTTTCTCTCCCTCTCTCGTTCTGCCGAGCCACACACAATTTTATGGAGATACTAGAGATCCTGATCCTTTCTGCTCTCCGGACCTGCCTGATCCATTTCCGTTGTCCTGCCTCTGGATGGAGCTCTCATCTACTCCAATTCCAGATTGCTGGGACTATGGCTGCTTCTAAGACCAAACAGACTTCATATAAATCCATAATGAACATTTTCACACTATCTGTTGTTACCCAGATGAGGATGGGTTACCTTCTGAGTCTGGTTCGTCTCAAGGTTTCTTCCTCTTAAAACATCTTAGGGAGTTTTTCCTTGGCACCGTCGCCACTCAGTGGCTTGGTCAGTTGGGATAAATTCGCACCTTTAATATCTGTATACCATGTTGATATTTCTGTAAAGCTGCTTTGAGACAATGTCTACTGTAAAAAGCACTATACAAATAAAATTGAATTGAATTGAATTGAATTGAACTTTCTAATCTGCACTTGTTTCCATCTTTTCCATTATTTTCTTCGAATACCTTGAGAATCAACGGCCCTGGGTTACTGTTGCCACCTTGTAGAACAACTAAATAGTGCAAAATCATTAAATGCGTACATGTGACCTGCGAGTATAAAGTACGTGTAGTTAGAAAAATCTGGTGGCGCGTACAGTACATGCGTACTCTGCTGATGACTAAATTTGCATCATGCGTACTATACGCTGTTACTATCGTACACATAAAAAGTGAAGTATATTTTGGGCTTTAAGGATATACTGGCGTATGATACAAAATGTGGACTGTAAACATACAAATAATTTTTTTATAGATTGATGAACTTTATGTGTGGCACTTTTCAATTGGTTTTTCCTACATTCCAAGAATTTGTAGATTAGTATTTCTTCAAGCTTCATTCTATTCTGATTTAATAACATTATATAGGCCCACAGTCATTCTTTTCTCAGATTAATAGGCACATTTAATTTTGCATACAGGTTTTAATTTGTCTTAAGTTTGTCTGAACTGCACTAATTGATTGGTTAGAAAAGTAGAGGTGGAGCTTAGCAACGGAGTGATTTGAATACGCAATTTAGATATCTATAAAGTAATTTCAACTAGTCAGAATGTTAATTCAAGATATGTCTTGAGATTTGTCCTAGTCGGAATGACATTTGCAGATTTCTATAAATAAAGATTGTCCTACTCAGAAATCCATTTGAGATATCTATAATTATTGTAATTTTGACTAGGCAAAACTAAATTACAACTAGTAGAGCCAGGGACATTAAATGCTGAAACAGCTTGCCATAGTGAGCCAGGGTCCTTACCAGTGCCCAAACTCGTGTATACAATATACTGATTTAATACCTACTGAACTAGGGAGCTGGTTAAGACATACACATTAACTCAGAAATGGGAGTCTTCATATCTTAGAGTTGATGACAAAAACAGATTGGACATAGAAGTTTTCATTTATTCTCAAGATAAAAACAGATATATCCTTTAGCCAAGTTGTATATAAACTTTTGGCCTCAGCTGTACCTAATATTGTTAAAGTAACAGTTATGTAATTATAATCAGAAACTTAGTTGTCTGGTCATCTCATTTTAGTTTAAAATTGTGCTATCCTAAAGTTATAAAGGAATAACCAACAAATAAAATGCTTTAAAAAAAAAAAAAAAAAAACAATATGACCTTTGAACATTTGGATTGTTTCTATAAAATAAATCTGTTGGGGTGCACAGACAAAACATGACTTCAGTCCATAGGGTCTGGTACAAAATCAAACAGAAATCTGGTATAAAAGCCTAAAACAGAAGGTCTGGTTTACTTAACTTCTGTGTTAATAATGAGCAGATAATAAAGATGCTTTCTGGTTGGATGATCTGGCTGGTGCTGGCTCAAATTTAGCCTATTACCCAAAAACACTTAAAATTCAACATAGAAGCAAATAGTCACATCTACCTCTGAACCCAGTTGGAGATAGAAAAAAAGACACCAGCCGTGAGTGAGAAGAAGCAAGGGTCCAGATTTATTGGTTCCGTTCCACCACACGAGATCCACACCGATGAGAATTCTCAGAAGTGATCTGACACCCTGAGCTTGAGCTCCAGTATTTATACTGTATTTACACAGTAGATAACCGATATGTTTCAAAAAGACTATGATATCAATACCAATAGGGTTAAAAAAGAGCTTATCTACATTACTGTTATGTTCTAAAAAAAAAAAAGGGCTTTTCAATTTACTATTAGGCTCTAAAAAAGGGCTTTTCAATTTACTATTATGTTCTAGAAAAGGGCTTTTCAATTTACCAATAGCTTCAAAAGTGGAGAGACAAAACAATTTAGAGTGACCTTGGTCTCACTATTATCTCTTGGGGGGGGGGGGGGGGGGGGGGGGGGCAGCTTGACTCAGCTACCCTTATAAATGGCTCCTCATGGTTTTCTCTTAAAATTAAGGCCTTCCTTACGAGACAAGAATCTTCACCATCTGAATTATGAGTAAGTTACATTTTTCTGTATTTCTCGCTTATAATTTATTTTCATATTTGCTCTATATCTCTATTTTATATATAGTTATACTGCTTGAAAAACGGTTTACTGTACTTCCTACTTCATAATATCATTATATTACCCTTCTACTGTCCTACATATCCTACTATTCTGTATTTTATAAAGAGTTTTCTATTATTATCAGATATTACCCTTATAATATCTTAATACTCCTTTTTATTATTATTATAAAGTAATAATGTTATGTGTGTGTGTGTGTTATGTCTACATGCCCGCCCTTGACTGTGCGAGAGTGTGTGTGTGTGTTAGCACTCCTCAGCTCTTATACTTCTTTTTGACTCTTTGACTAATAAACCATAGTGTAGTACTCTTAAAGATCTTTAAAGTGTAAATCCAATTTGTCAATATCCGCCTAATACCGCTTCTGTGTGTCTAGGTGCCCATCGTCATTCCTTCTTCTCCCCTTTACTGGATCTGGATCTGGATCTCGATCTGGACACTCATTATCAGCTTGCGCATCTCACGGCTGATATCATGGTGCTACTTAACTTTCTTCGCAGCACCCCCTCTGGAAATGGAAATGCGGGGTCCCCCCCCCCCCCTCCGATACAGAATCTACACTGTGAACGTGTGTATTGACGCCGCTACACAGCCAGAACCCCCCTCCAGCTTTCAGTCTGAGGAAGATGTCATCTTGTCTGATCTGATTCAGGATCTTGTGCTTTTATGGCCAACAAAATGTTTTTTTTTAAATTATTATTCTATTTCAACCAAAGACTACCAGAAGGTGTTTGGAGTCTACCATGTATGAGACTATGCCTTAGAAATCATCTCTGCATCTCTGTGAAATGTTTCGGTCCATCCCTGGGTTATTGCCAAAAAGAAGAAGATTACATTATGATCTTTGCAGGCAATGATGGGCTACCATGGGTTCTCAACAGTCATCTGTCATAGAATGTAGAAGGGAACATGGCTGTTTACTTAATTGAAAAACTAATGGATTGGGATCACTTTTGATGATTCAGGTGATTCCCACTCACCCACTCTTCCAGGGTGTCCAATTTGCAATGACCTACCACATGAGGACGACATTCTGCTGTGTGAAAATGTTTCCTGGATGAAGCAGAGCATCCGGTAGTACCACAACACAGACAGAGAGAGCCAGAGAAAGAGAGAGAGATGGCAAGGCCAGTTCTGTTGTTTTTACTATATACTGAAGACATTTGAGTTTAAGATCAAAATATGAATATGAGACAATAGATAAGAATTTTAAATTTTGGTTCCTGATATTTATGTCTAAATGTGTTAAAAACTTAGAATATGGCACTTTTGGTGGCAGACCCCCCCCCCCCCCCCCCCCCCCCCTCAATAAATGCATTAAGTCAGCACCCCACAGACATTACCAAACTGTTGCAATCTTTAGAAATGAGAAATTCTGAATATTTCTATAGACTTCAGAATTCATTCTGCTGCCACCATCGTAAGTTAAATAAGCCCATTCCAGAAGCAGCCATACAAGCCCAAGCCAAGACACTACCTCCACCATGCTTGACTGATGAGCTCGCATGTTTTGGATAATGAGCAGATCCTTACTTTCTCCACATTTTGTTCTTTCCATCACTTTGGTAGAGTTTAGTCTTGGTTCCAGAACATCTCTGTATTTCTTTGTGAATTCCAATCTGGCCTTCTGATTCTTACTGATAACAGATTTCATGGTCCGTTGTAACAACAGGAGCTGGTATAGCTCTGAAAAAGTGTGAGTATCTGCCACATTGCCACTATGCTTGAATTGAAAAACACCATTGCAGAAATTTGGAAGGTTGTGCAGACCAAACCGCACATGCTACAGAAATGAAAGTTGGCCATTATGTAGTAACTAACATACTGACTCCTTCTACTCAGCCAAGAGAGATGAGCCCAATCAGCCTAATGCTGATGCTATAGCACAGCATAGTGCACCATTTTACCTTTGAGCTCATACCTTGAGAACCATTTGGAATAGATTAATAAAAAAAATTCCTGATTCCTTGGCTCATTTATCTCAGCCAGCTTAGTTTTTTTGTTTGTTTGTTTGTTTTTTTTTACTTATTTGAAAATATGAAAAACTTTCTTTTGGAAACTAATCCTAGGACTTTTGTTCTGTCCTCACACATTTGGTGCCACATGGCTCAGGAGAGTTTCTAGTGCAATAATTGTGAAAAAGATTGAGATTTATGAACAATATGGCCACCACCTGCCAATTAAATTTAATTTGGTAGAGCTTAACTTGTGAGTATTTGCATAGACTTGTCCCTTCAGGACAAGGTATTTAACTGTATTTATAATCATACTGTAGGTGTTGCACAGATCTTCTCGATCATTTCCCTTAATTAGTATTTACAGGCCACTTTGGCCCTATTCTGAATTTCTACTCAAATTCACAGACTTCCTCTCATGTCTAGTTGTATCAGTAGAAAAAGCAGTAATCGTTGGAGACTTTAATATTTGTTTTGATAATCCATAAGATCATCTGAGAAGAGCATGTGTGCTTATTTTAAACTCAGCTGGGGTCAGTCAGAACATAATAGGACCCACACTTTATGTTGGACACACGCTTGATGTAATGTTGACATTTGGCTTAAATATAGAAAATATAGTCACACTACCCCAGCCTGAAATGATAGCTGATCAATAACTCATTTAATAAAAAAAAAAGTGTCATAATATATGCACTTTACTTCCTACTGCATCAAATGTACAACCACAAAGGCTACTGTACCTAGCTTTATTGAAATTCTACCTGATTTTGATTTATCAACTTTAGTTGGCTAACCCCACAGAACTCGATCAATTCACTGAATACTTCAAGTCAATATTTTGCTTCACCCTAGATAATGTTGCCCCAGTTGAAAGAAAAACTAGCACCTTGGTATAATGATTGCACTCAGACAAATGGGTTTAGATGAGTGGTTTATTGATTGACCCTGACTGATTGGCCCTGGCATTGTTACTAAACTTTCTTTATTGTATAAACACAAATGTTGAAATGGCTGACTGCAGCTGTTAATTTGGCCATTGAGAAAGTTGTTGTATCCATCCCTTCACACCTCTCACATCCTTTTTACATCTATTGAATAATTGCAGTCCTTATCACTGAGACAAAGGGACAAAGACTGTGCAGTAGGTCAAACTCATGTATAATTCAAAGTACTATTTAAAATATTTTGCATGGTGTAATTACTGAACATGTCTTTAAATACTGATTTAAAGATTGCTGACACCCCAAAACTGCTTTGCAAGGCACTACTGCAATAATCATACAATAAAGGAACACCATTTCAACTAGTATTTAGAAAATAAAATTTATTTTCAAGTATTTGCTTGAGTGTAATACACATTTAATGTTTAGATAATTTCTGTTTAGATAACTCTGGTTCATTAAGCACAATCTTTTTTAAACTATTTAACTACCAGAAGAGGAAAGTTTGTGCTTTGTGTAAATAATTTAATAAACCTAGGTGATCATATTTAAATCAGATCAAGGTGACAAGATGAAATAAAAATGTCTTTACCAAAGTCTTGGATTGTTTTCCAGTCATACATCTAAAAACGATTTAGAGCTCTCAGTATATCAACATTAGGGAAATATATAGACTGCATTTTTTATGTCCACTGAAAAAAGTAAAGGGTTGTCATCCAGGTATTGTTCTTTCAAGCTTCAAGTATTTGTAGACAATGTGAGGAGTATTTAACGAACTTGGTTTGAAGACTGAATATCTAAAAACTGGGATATTGTATTGTTAAATACTCTACATGGATGTCTTTGTGTATTCTGAAAGAAAAAAAGAAAATATGACATAAAAAGGGAATTCAATGTTTCAATGCACATATTATAGAATTAATTTCCAACTTACAGGGAATCACCTGTTTTTTCCAAATTACAAAGTTTGTTTCAAGTTTCTAAAATGACATCATTTCTCAGCGCTCACCCTGGAGGTTATGTGCCCCCACCCTTCAAAATTATATATATATATATATATATATATATATATATATATATATATATATATATATATATATATATATATATATATATATATATATATATATAAATTAAAGCTGATGATCAATTAGGCGTGTTGGAAGCACTACAGAAAAATTACAGTATACTCAGTAACTTGGAGAAGAGGGGTTTCTCGTGACTCTTTTCATCGTTAAATTCGCATTAATTGCACAGGCTTTTGTTTTGCTAAATGGGCGGGGCGATGACGCACTTCCTTTGGCGCGCTTGTGGCAAAATTCAAAGATTCGGAATCAACCGTTGCATTAGCGCATCGACAACAATTCAGAGCAGCTCGAATTTTATCTGATTGATATGTGCTGACGTTATCACCTCTGTAACAGTAAGTAAAAGTTTATCGTAAATTTAATATACTTTGTGTGATATGAAGTGGAGATGTTTGCATCCGGGACGTTATTTGAAACGGTATCTTGTTAATGGAGGTCAGTAGCTAGCTCGCGCGTACAGCTAGCTTGTGTTCAGTTGCGTTACAGTGTGTTATAATGAGAGGGTATTCAGGTGGCTTTTATTTAGCGAGAGACAATAATGTTTCTCTTCTACTGTGGCTAACTTGCTTAATAGTTACACTTGACAGTTAACTCATTTAGTCTTAGTCGACGTTTTCTTCTTATAGACTCGGTACGAATATTTTGTTGTTTTTGTTGACAGAGATGTCGTGGGATTTCGTCGTGCCTGTTACTTTGGATGATCTGCTGAAATCTGGAGCCATCAATCAGTATGTGGTACAGAGTGTGCTGTCGCCTAAACAGCTGCCCTCTCAGATCCACAGTACGTACATTTAAATACACTATACTGTTTTATTCTCTATATAATAAATAAATACACGCACACAGACTCGGAGCTGAAGCCCTGCTAACCTCCTCATTTCAGTTGGAACACTTTATCTGAGTTTCTCAATATTTTAGTTGTTAATTCAAATATATCACCTGAATAATATAAATAAATAAAAAAAACTTCAGTTTACAATTGCACAATTGAAATATTGAGTCGTTCTAGACCGAATAATATAATTGCAAGTTTATTTCCATAATCTAGCTTCATGATAGAATCCATACAACAAGTACATGTAGGACCAAAACACTAGATTAGTTGTTTATCATTATTGGTAGATATAGCAATACAGTAGAGACCTGTAATATAGTGGACTCGATTAAAAACATTTTTCTATTTGCTCTGTAAGGATTTTGACTACCTCAGAGGTACCACATTTTTTTCTGTGTGTTTTCATTATTCATGGCTTTGGCAAGATAAGTTTGGTCCATTAATGCATGCCGTTATCAATTATGACACAACACTGCTTAATTTAAAACATATATACATACACATGAGAGAGAGAGCTATTCTCAGGTTGATATTCCTGTATTATAAATTCTTTATTTTAATAATTTGAGACACTGGATTTTTTACTTTCCATGGGTGTGAAATATTTCATTTTATGAAATAATTAATCTTGAATATATGAAAGTTCCACTTTTTGAATGAAATTACAGTAAAAAACTTTTCCCATAATATTCACCTTTTTTGAGATGCACCTGTATAACATGTTAACCTATTTATAATATATTTTAACAGCTGTTTGTGGCCATGTAGTTGAGAGATGCCAATTTTTGGTCAATGTGGTATAGCCCAACTATGTAGGTGTGCTGTTTTGGATATAGAGGAATGAGTTAAAGTTTTATTGATCAATACAATGGATCACCAGAAACAGGGCCTGATTCTAATGTGTGAAGTTTCTGTGCATGGTGTCGTCTTGTCCGTGTGGGTTTCCTCCAGCTTGTCCGGTTCCTTTCCGTCTCCCAAAAATTGACTATAAGCCTTTTGTCAAACAGATGAATGATATTAATTCTTTAGTGTTTAGAGTGATTTCAAGTGCTATTTTTACATAGTTTTGCAGTTGTCCAATAAGGGCAGTTATCTAGATTACTAGTTCAAAGTATCTGGCTCTACTGTTTCTTTCTTTCTGATTCAGGCCTTAAAGCTGCTTTAAGAAGTCAGGGCCCGCTGTGCATCTTGGAACATTTCGACACTGCGTACAGCATCCTGCAGTGAGTGCAGCACTGCTCCTTTTATTTTAATTGATTACTGTAATTGAAGATATTTACATTTGAATCTGCCTGGAGTTAATGTGTATGATCTCAATTTCAGGAATTTTCGCACAGTGGATGTGACTTTAAAAGAGGACACGCTGGAACTTCTCATACAAAGTATGTTTTGTTGACGAAGGCTTTCAAATTAGTGTTGTGATGAAGTTCTGTGTCTCCCTTGATTAATCTTTTCTCCATGTGTATTCTTAGTTATCCAGGGCCTGTCCATTTCTTTGCCGTCCCAACTCCTATCTGGGTCTTTGTCAACAACAGACCGCAAAGAGCAGCTCAATGCTGTCAAGATGAGCATCTTTCTACTCTGCAAACTCACTGAATATCTGGAGAGTGACTCATACAGAGAGAGTGTTGTCACTGCACCCACCAAAGTATTGTACTTACATTGGTGTTAAAAAATGTCAGTTAATGCTAAGTTTGATTGGGACAGTTAGCATAGTCATATTGTGTGATATGTTGTATCAATATTTCTGGGATTTTGACTCTAGCTTGCCTTTATACCTAATCCCCAAGGAAATTGGTATAACCATACTGACCATAACCATACTGGCAATTGGTCATCTTCATTTCCAGGTTCTGACTAGAATAGAGGGTACAGAACTGAGGAAGGTTTATTCACAATCTTCACAAATGGATATAAATGATATTTCTCAGTTTAATCCTTTGACAATCAGTACTATTTATAGGTTATTAAATTAAAAGTGAAAACCAATGATTATTGAGCCCAGTGATGAGACCATGGCATCTGTGAGCTGAATGACTGAGATATGCGCTGTGACTGGTGGGTAATCTTGGCTGAGCAGTGAAGACTGACTGCTTTGCTGTAAGGGCCCACCTACAGTACTGCAAGCAACCAATCAGCATTCTTTGTTTCCCAATGAAATGGGTCTAGCAAATTGATGGGAGCTTGCACATTTTCTCTCTCTCTCTCTCTCTCTCTCTCTCTCTTTCTCTCTCACACATTTCTCTTTATGGTCATACAGCCTTGAGCATGTTCTTTGGTAATCTGAGGGCAATCACTGGCAAATGTTCTGTCCCTTGGATTCCATTATCTGGGTTTGTTGATTTCCTCTGGGTAAAAGCTGTGTATTAGTTAGGGATTGTTTTTTTTATTACAGAAAGGGTGCTGGTCGGAGCAGATTTTAATGTTCAAATTTATTCTTTTCAAAATGTTTATACATCCACAAGGCTAAATTGTAACGGTGTGACTGATACGCATATGTGTGTGTATTACAGGGACGTAAAAAGGAGAAGGCTTGTGGTAAGGGCTTGCTGCATTGGGACAGTGAGCGTGAGACGGTGTTGGAGTGTCTGACTCAATTGCTCCAGTTGGACATCCGCTCTCTGTGGAGCCTTTCTCTGGTTGAGGAAGAATTTGTTAGGTGAGACACCTCCTTTTTCTGTTTAATTTTTGCACCAGGAGTACACCAGTGTTGTTAATCCTAATATTTGTCTACATATCTACAGTATAGCTTGTGTGTCATAATCTTGGACAGCCTGAGGACAAAAGCGAGGCAACAGTATAAAACCTTTTTTTTTTAATCACTGAAAGGGTGGTGTGATCTGATTCACTTCAGACCATTATGACCCTGAAGTTTTCCCCTATAAAAGCATGCCCTGTAGTGTTGTCTTCCTCTTGTATCACAGTGATTTACTACATATGTGAAAGATAAGTAAATAGGCTGAAAAACTCTGAAGTGTTCTTTTTATTTACCAACTCTTTCTGCTAATTAACTGCTCTTTTGTTGCTTATGCACATGCATCCCTCCATCCATCCATCTTCTACCGCTTACTCCTTTTCAGGGTCCCGGGGAACCTGGAGCCTATCCCAGGGAGCATCAGGCAACTCGATACTAATTGACTAATTGTGATTGTTTTTGTTCTATGTATTTCCCCTGTCTCTCACTTTCCCTGGGTTCTGTAGCTGTGTGACATGCTGTTGTTATAAGTTGTTGGAGAATCCCACTATCAGTCACATGAAGAGTAAACCCACACGTGATGCTATCATCCATGTGCTGGGACTGATGGTGAAGAAATACAACCACATGCTCGGTTAGTGAACACACACAAGTATATAGAGATGGAGCTGCAAAAAAAAAAAAGCTCTTATAGTGGACCCAATGGATTTGAAATATTCTTTCGTTTTTGTATTTTAGAGTTTGGTTGTATGCCTGATACTAACCTACTTTTTGTCAAGAATTGTTTAAAACAATATTTTACGTTTTATATGGAAATATTGACATTAGTGATATTGATATACAGTTGCAATTAATTATTTGACCCCAATTGCAAATCAGGTTTATTGTCAAACTTTCAATGAACAATAAGCAATTGAAATAGTTAAACACAACAAATGCTTCAATTGGTTTCCCCAAATTCAACTGAAAATGCAACTTATAATGATTTCTCCAGTTTCAAAATTATTCAACCCCCTGAGAATGCCTCACAACAGAACAAATATGCAAAACAAGTGTTGTCTCAATCACACCTGATGCAACTAATCAAGGGCTTCATTAATTGCACCAGGTGTGCTTGAGCTGGAACATGAAATACCTGAACTGGCTAGGGGTAGAAAATTAATGGAAAAACCTCAATGGGGCAGAAAAAGGAAACTATCAACGGCTGCAACCAGATTTCTGAGAAGGCCGGTTGTGGAAAAACCCTCGAGTGACTGCAAAAGACCTGCAGCAAGACTTGGTGGCAACAGGCACTGAGGTTTCAGTGAGCATGAGTATGACTAAACGCAGAAGGTTTCCTTGCCAGAACGGCAAGACGTACACCGCTACTGACCCAAAAGCACAAGAAAAGTTGGCTCAAGTTAATTTAAATAAGCCACAGAAGATTTGGGATTCTGTTCTGTGGAGAGATGAAACAAAACTGGAACTTTTCTGCACAATGGATCAGCAGTATGTCTGGAGAATGGAGAAAGAACACACTGTCCACGGTTCAGCATGGTGGTGGCTCTGTGATGCTCTGGTGCTGCTTTTCATCCACTGGCACTGGAAACCTGCAGCGTGTGGGAGGCAAGATGGATTCATTGAAGTATCAGATAATCCTAGGAGAAAACGTCATGCCGTCTGTGAGAAAGCTGAAGCTTGGGCGTCATTGGACCTTCCAACAGGACAATGCTCCCAAGCATCAAATTCCACCGAGACATAGTTGCAGTAGAAGTTCTGGAAGATTCTACAGGGCCATCACAGTCACCTGACTTGAACCCCACATAAAATTTCTGGTAGGATTTGAAGAAGGCGGTTGTAGCACGCAAACCCAAGAATATTACTGAACTGGAGACCACTGCTCATGAGGAATGGGCCAAGATTCCTCAGGAACGCTGCCAGAAGCTATGCATCTCATTTGCAGCAGGTCATAACAGTAAAAGGGTGCTCTACTAAGTACTAAAGATGCTTGCCATGAAGGGGTTGAGTAGTTTCGAAACTGGAGAATCATTAAGTTGCATTTTCTGTTGAATTTGGACCTGATTTGCAATGAGGGGTGGAATAATTTTGATTGCAACTGTAGCTATGAACTGCAGGTAGTTTTAAGAATTTTGTTTTGAGTACGTGTGTAAGATTATTGATATACAGTAGTATATAAGCTTCTGCATGATTGATGATAAAGGTGATGTGTGTGTGTGTGTGTGTTGCAGGAGCATGTGTGAAGGTGATTCAGCTGTTGCAGCACTTTGAGCAGCTCTCTTCAGTGTGTGCACAGGCAGTGGCAGCCTGGAGTTCAGAGTATGGAATCAAAGCAATTGTCGGAGAGATCATGAGGTACTTTTCAGTTCAATATGCTAGCTGTGAGGTTTTCATTTATATAGCCAAGCATAAATCACATGAAATTCATGTAGAGGAACAGTACATGCAAAATAAATTTCAATACATCAAAAAATCTTTCCCTCCACTTTCAATGTTCCCACTCCAGCTGAAAGGTTTTTTTGGTTGTTCTTTTGGTTGTACAGCATCTTTGGGTATGAGAGTGGTGCTATACAAGTTAAACATCATCTACTACTACTACTGCTGCTGCTTCTTCTTAATTTTTTTATTATTGTACATTAAATGTACTATAGGTTCAACAGATCTTAATAAAGATATTTTTGATAAATTCTCCACAAAATTTGATTGAATAAACAAACTCTGACCTGGGGGAAAACGATAGATTGAAATATAATGAGCTCTATAACAATACCTGATGCGTCATTTTAACCAGAAACAGAGCTCCAAAGTGTATTAAAATGCCTGAATTTGGCAACGTCTTTCTTAGGCACTGCAGATTGCAGAGGCATGGGCTGGTGTTTGAAAGCTATTGAAGAGCTCTTTTTAATGGTTTTTACATGACCATGTAATCTTATAACCTATAATGTATGCTGGTTGTGGTGATCTGGATCTGGTTGTTCTGCTCTATACAGTATATTTGTTCTGAGTTGTGCAGACTGGGATCTCTGGTGTTCAAACAGTGCAACTCCATTAGATGTATTATAGAGCTGCAACAACTAATCAGTAAAACAGATTATGAAAATCTTCGTCAACGAATCTCATAATTAATTAGTTGGTCTGTGCACAGCATGGGGTACATTTTACTCCTTGTTACTTCTGTTACGAAAACATGCATTGAAGAATACAGACCAAAGTTGTGTCCCAAATGATGTACTATACACTTACACTAGGCACTCTACCATCTAGTGTATGAAGGGTAGAAGGGTATTTATCCTTTCAAATGGAACACTAGCATTTTTTTTGTTTGTTTTATATAAACAGAATCATATGACACTGTACGAGTCGCACATTTTCACAGTACACCTGCACAGCATCATGATGCATCGGGTCATGCTGTATCATTACTCCTCTAATCTTGATTTCCTATTCAGTGTAATAATGCTAATACTTTTCATGTAAATGACATGGAAATCTGACGCTGTGTGGAGGTAAATAAACTTTGGGGGGGGATGTCCTTTCACTTTCAACAGCTTTTATTTCCAGCAAATTTCTTAACATGGGTGAATACTTGTATTAACATAAAAAGATTCAACAACCGAGACCTAAACTGAACAAGTTTCACAGACATCTGATGAACAGAAATGGAATAATGAGTCCCTGAACAAATGGGGGGTCAATATCAAAAGTAACAGTCAGTATCTGGTGGCCTTTAGCTGCTTTAAGTACTACATAGGGCTGCACGATTATGGCCAAAATGATCATCCCGATTATTTTGACCAGTATTGATATCTCGATTATTTATCACGATTATTCTTTTATTTTAGGGACAACATATTTTTATTATACTTTCACATTTAAATAAACAGACCACTGCTTTCACCTCCATGTTGTTCTACATTCCTGCTAATGTACAAATCTTTGCATCAAATTAGACTGGTCCTTAAAGTGCATCATCTCGTAGAAGCAAAATATAAATAAAATTGTACCCAAAATATAGGATCAGTAAAAATGCTATCAACCAAATGAAAATATGTATCAAATATAATAATATGCAACTAAATGAAAACAATTCAGGTGTGTGCAGAAAAGGCAATAACAGTGTTTACAGGTGGAGAGGCAAGACAATTTCTTTTAGGAGATTGCAAAAATTTAGGAGCACAGTTGAAGTTTAGTGTTTTTTTTTTTTTTTTCTTTTTTTTTTTTTTTTTTTTTTTTTTTGAGTTGCGTTAATGTGCCACAATATAACACACATGGTTACATGGCAGGCACATGGTTACATGTAATTTTCCAGTGCAAGGACATTCAGCTGTCCTTCCTGTCTCCCTGTAGCACTGTCTTAGACAGCTTACATTACAGTCCTCATGTCCCCCTGCAGCAGGCCTAAGGCATATTCACGCAGGTGAGCAGGAACCCTGTAGAAAGTCAGTAGAAAGGTCTCTTTAGTGTCCTAAGTTATTGTAACTGACCATAATTGCTTACTGCCTGTAAACTATTAGTGCCTTAAGGACTGTTCCACAGGTGCATGTGCAATAATTGTTCATTAAACAAGCATGAGAAACATGGCCATGCATGGTGGCCCATTAGGAGGTAGTTTATAACCTTGCAGTGTGTTAGTGTCGTTAACAAATAACTGGCTATTACAAACATTACATGAAGCATAACGTTAGCTGGTTTCACGGCCACAATGCCAGCTGCCTCAAACAAACTTTTAGGTGCTTCGCCAAATTCGAGGGGTTTCCTCGCTTTGTTTGAAATGAATGATGAAATGACTGTGCATTTTGTTTGTTTCAGAGAGATTGGGCAGAAGTCCAATGATGAATTGGCTAGAGAGGGATCAGGTGTGAAGGCCTTCTCGAGCTTTTTGTCTGAACTCAGTACCCTGATTCCTGAAACCATGATTCCTAATATCAGTGTGCTTCTCACACACCTGGATGGAGAGGTACTCACTCACGCACGCACACTAGGGCAGTCACTTTTAGCCCCTTAATCTTATTACTATTTGAGTGCAATGTGATCTTAATGAGCTCCTAATTTTGTTGTCACAGAATGAGCATTTGTGGAAGCACTACACTTGTACTGTTGAATAGTTTAAACCATCAAAGAAGAGGTTGCTTTCTTAAGCAAAAAAAAAAAAAACAACCACACATTCTCATTTTTTAAAAATATTTTGATAATTTTTTTTATAAGTATTAAGTGATGATGTTTTCTTATTCCTGATGTTTGTCTGGACGTGGAATTTCTGTACCCGACCACAGTAATGGTCTTGTGGCTGAATGAATGGGAATAAATCCCCACAGCCACAATTGAAAATTTAGTGTAAAGCCTTACTGGAAAAGTTGAGGCTTTTATAACATGAATTGGGGGGACCAACTCCATATTAATGGCCAAGGTTTTGAAATGGGTTATTCAAGAAGCACATATGTGATGGTCAGGTTTTCATAAACTTTTGGCCATGTAGTTTATTTATGTGAGAGAATGCATATCGTAGATGAAGATATTTGTAAAGATATTACTTATGGACAATGCTGTGTTGAGGGCTACAAACAAAACAGTGAGGTACATGCATGAGAACAAGTATACAGTCTTTGCCTACATTGAGATTGCCCAGTGATGATACCAAGGCGAATGTGAGCTCTCTGATTGCGAGTCTGAATTCTCCTGTGTTCCTATTGGCTGGTAATCTTGACAGGGCAGTGGAGATTTACTGCTTTGTTGTAAGGGCCAGCCTACAGTAACCAAGTCCCTTCACTTGCGCTCTTCTCTAAAAGAAGTAGTCAGAGCCTGTGTGGAGGGTGCTGACAGTGTGTGTGTGTGTGTGTGTGGATGCAGGTAGATTCTCAGCATATTGCTTTATTCAGTAGGCTCTGATATGCATCTTTGGTAATCTGAGGGTGAACTTTGAGTGAGTTTGTCTCCACAGTCATGGACCTTATTAGGGCTGGAATTCCCCAAACAGTACAAAGTGTGAATGTTGCTTTAAAGATGATGTTCCTTATTTATGATGCCTCTGTGTCTCAGAGTTCCAGTATGCGTGTGGCAGTGTGTGAGGTGTTGGGGGAGGTGCTGGTACGTGTGTTAAGTGGTGATAAATTAGATGATTCTGGTCGAGCAGATCGAGACCGTTTCCTCGACACCCTCCAGGAACACATCCATGACACACATTCACACGTCAGAGCTCGAGTGCTTCAAGTGTACACCCGCATTGTCAACAGCAAGGTAAGTGTGTATGTAATAAAAAAAGAAATCACAGTTTGTATTTTGGAAACAACAGAAGAATAATTCTTCTCTTCCTCAGGCTTTGCCATTATGTAGATACACTGAAGTGATGGAATTGGCTGTTGGTCGTCTTGGTGATAAATCAGTGCATGTGTGTAAGAGTGCCATCCAACTTGTGGCTGCTTTCATCGCCCATAATCCCTACAGCTGCAAGGTAAACTCTAGTAACCTGCCTTATATATTGTCTGCTTTAGTCTTGGGTTGTATATTTATATAAATGAGACACAGAAGTAGCGATTTTAAAATACAGTTGTCACCTTAGAACAAAACCACAAAGGTTTTGTTTTTGTTTTTAAATGTTTGGTTACTTTCAGTGCAGCTGAGGAATTGTGGAGAGTGGGTGGCTCCTTTTAAGGGTGCTTTCTGCTTTACACATTTTGCACATAATCTTGGCACAATGATTGTGATTATGCCGTTTGATTGTGTGGCCCCTGCCACCAAAATTTTGCCTTCAATACCATGTTGTGTGATTCTCCTTACCAATAATGATACAAAATAGGGGAAAACGCGCATACTGAACACTCAAATTTAGTAAGAGTTATAATGGTCGCTTCAAGAAATACATGTACTTAACTAGAGCTGCAACAACTTATCGATAATAATTGATTATGAAAATCATTGTCAATGAATCTCATTATGGAACAGTTGGTCTGTGCACGGCACGGGGTACATTTACTCCTTATGTTACTTCTCTTCCGAAAACACGCATCGGAGAGTAAATTCTAAAGTTGTGTCTCAAATTATGTATTATACACTTACACTGTGCACTATGTACTCAACCATCTAGTGTATGAACTTTAGAAAGGTGATGTTGTCTCAAATAGAACTCTAGCGTTTTTTTACTAACTGGAAGTATAAGCCGCTTCCTAGTCAACAGCACGTGACGTCATACGCACGTATTGCAATGCCGCTAGCTTTTGCAGAAACCGAGAGACAATGACTTTCTTCAGTTTACTGTCTGTCACCGTTACCTTTTATTCCCAACATGACCCCAGTCACCATCAGACAGAGGAGAAATCTTCACGTGACTCAGGAAGAAAGTCCTCTAAGGCAGGCGAGCATTTTATATTAAACACCACGAAGATCAAACCATGATGCACGAGGACACTTATGTTTATATCCGAAATGCTCCATTGTGTGTAAGGGGCAGGGGAAACTGGTGCAAGCTGCTTAAAAGGTTTAGTTTAATTCCAGTTTCTTGTCTTTATATGGTGTATTTGCGCGCTTGCAGTGTAACTTCTGTCGTTTATTATAACGGAAGTGATCTTTTAGTAACGAGGCCGTGTTGCTTCTCACATGCGATGTAAACGCACTGATACACAGTTGGAGCGCGAGTAAGATCTGTAATGTCTAATTAAAACATTATGATCAAAAGTAAACATAAGTAAAACAATATGCCTAAAAGCAGTGAGTAACAGAAACTACAAGGTCCAGTGAAAGAGAGCTTTTATTATTAATGTAGGACTGTAGTTTAATTTGGTGCTTTTTGTGCATCCATAAAAAGTAATGCATAATTTATATATATATATATATATATATATATATATATATATATATATATATATATATATATATATATATATATATAAAATTATTTACATTATATATGTGTGTATATAAAATAAATAGTGTGTGTGTGTGTGTGTGTGTATAATATAAAATATATTTTTAATTTTTAGTTTATGTATAAGTATGCCTTTTTTTATGAATGCACAAAAAGCACTGAATTAAACGACGGTACTAAATTAATAATGTATTCTGGTGTGTATCTGTGTGTATTGGGTTCTTTTTAGGGCTGCTACTAACGATTATTTTCATAATCGATTAGTTTGACGATTATTTTTTTTTTATTAATCAGTTGGGGTGGGTAGGGGTGGGATAAACTTCCAGTACCTTTTTTTTTCATAAATTTATTTAAAATTAAATCCACAGACTGAGTGTAACAAATATAAACTTAAGACTAAACTTAAGACTTTACACAACTGCTTGTCCAATTACATAAGACTGAAAAAAACCCAATACACACACCAGAATATATATTATTCATGCAGGACTTTAGTGTAATTCCATGATTTAAATATATATATATATACACACACACACACACACAAGAGAAAGAAAGATAGATAGATAGTATTTATGCATTACTTTTTATGGATGCACAGAATTCTACAGTCCTAGCAATCCCTGGTTGATTGGTAGAACCTGTCATTCCCCACGGACTGGTTCAAATACCATTGGTACAAATACCAGGTTCAATTACATTTTATTGTTGGTGTGACATTGAATTTGACTCTCTGAATTATCTTTTGCTTATTTTATGTCAATGCAACACTTGAACTTGTCTACTGCTCATAGGTTTTTGCAAATTATCATTTCATTTATTAATAAATTTTAAATAAATCCATCAATGAACGATCGTCAGCTCAGCTAAAGTGATATTTATGAATGCACGTGAATAACCAAATTGATTAATTTAAAACATCTCATTGGAATATATTTTGATCCATTGAACAAAAAATATATAGAATATTATTTAAACCTTTTAAAATTTCCTACGGACCCCCTGCAATTACACCACTGACCACTAGGGGTCCACGGAAACACTGCACTAGACCGTAGAGTGCATAGTGTAAGTGTTTAGTACGTAATTTGGGACACAACTTTAGTATTTACTCTCCGAAGCAACATAATGAGTAAATGTACCGTGCCCAGACAAACTAACCAATAATGCTACTAAATTTAACCTGGGTCAGTTTGCCATTTGTCCCCCATTAGAGCAGTTTGAGCGATGCCGTAAGGATGATCCGTTGCTCCTTGCGGATTTTTTTACAGTGTATCGGTTGCACGGAGCGCCACTAAGCGAGACCTCAAAAATGCTTGAGCCTACCGAGGCGGGTGTTGCATCATCGGTCAGTGGTTCTGAGGATTTGGCTACAGCGGAGGCTGGGGCCAAGCCCGAGGAACCAACATGCATAGATCCCGCGGTAGTAGACTCTCCATTAGAGGAACCCATGCTCGTGCTGCAACTAAAGAAACTTGACCTTGAGTTAAGTCATCAGCAGTATCAAGCTCAGCTACTACAGTTCCAAACACTGGAGCTATAAGTCAAAAAGGAGATAAAGCTGAAGGAGCTGGAGTTAGAGTTGGCACTGCAAAATAGGCTAGCTCCCGGTGCACGTACGTCTCCTGTACCTGCGCTCCCTGTACCTGTTCATCAGTCATCGCCTGTGCTAGAGCTTGCTGGTTTTGATGTTAGTAAACACATTGCGTTAGTTCCTATGTTTAGGGAAAGTGAGGTGGACACCTATTTCCCTGTGTTTGAGCACATTGCTGCCACTTTGGAGTGGCTTGGAAACACTTTTATTCTTTGTCTTTATTGCTACAGTGCAAGTTTGTGGAAAGCTCAAGAAGTATGTTCTGCTCTAACGTTGGAACAAAGCTTGAATTATGAAACAGTTAAATCAGCTGTGTTATGGGCGTATGAACTTGTCCCTGAAGCTTATCGGGAGAAGTTTCGAAAGCATGCCTAATCTGCCAGCCAAACATATGTTGAGTTCGCGTGTGAAAAGTCTGCTTTATTTGATAAGTGGTGCACCGCAAATAAGGTCGTTACTTTAGATCAGTTAAAAGATTTGGTCCTGCTTGAGAATGGTCTTGCTGTGCCTAGCTGTAGTCCCTGGTCCTCGCCCTGCCTGCTAGTTCCAAAGCCTGACAAAAGCTATATGTTCTACACAGATTATAGAAAAGTCAATGCTTTAACTAAAGCGGACTCGTTTTCCCTCCCAAGAATGGAAGATTGTGTTGACTGAATCGAAAATTCATAGTTTGTCACAAAACTGGGCCTTCTACACCAGACAGGTTCCTCCAATATATGGTCATGGCTTTTGGTCTAAAAAATGCTCCAGCTACATTTCAGCGGCTAATGGCACAGGTATTGGGAGATGTAGAGAATTGTGAAGCCTACCTCGACGATGTGGTCATTTTTACAGACACCTGGGATAGTCATATTTGTGTCTTAGCCCGTGTGTTTGCTCACCTCCAGACAGCCTCTCTCACTCTGAACCTCACAAAATGTGAGTTTGGTCATGCCACTGTCTTACCTTGGTAAACAGGTTGGACATGGTACTGTTCGCCCACTGGATGCTAAAGTTACGTCCATTGCCACTTTTCCTGCGCCCAAGACTAAAAGAGAACTTCGACGCTTTCTTGGGATGGCTGGGTACTATAGGAGTTTTTGTAATAATTTTTCAGATGTTGTGTTGCCTCTCAAAAATCTCGTCCGTATCTGTTTCTTTTGTGTGGTCTTCTAGCTGTAAGGCTGCTTTTGAGGCTGTTAAGATGTTATGTAGTGCACCTACCTGTTCTTTCTGCTCCGTGTTTTGTGAAGCCCTTCAAACTTGATGTTGACGCCAGTGGTACGGGTGCCGGTGCTGTCTTGATTCAGGAAGATGCTCAGGGCATAGATCACCCAGTTAGCTTCTTTTCTCATAAGTTTAACCGTCATCAGTTGAACTACAGCACTATTGAGAAGGAGGCCCTTGCCCTTTTGCTTGCCCTCCAGCATTAAGTTTATATTGGTTCTAGCTCTGACCCTGTTACTGTTTTTACAGACCACAACCCCCTAGTGTTTTTACATCATATGTCAAACAGCAACCAGTGGCTTATGGTCCTTGATTGTGCAAAGTTTTAACGTAACCATTCAGCATAAGGAAGGGTCTAAAAATGTTGTGGCTGACTCACTATCTCAGTGTTATTTTAATGACCGTTGTGAACCTGACATTCACTCTTAAGGGAGGGGGTGTTACGTTCTCCAATGTATTTCTGTTTGCTCTATGTGCCATTTGTGTGTCTATGCCGGTGGTGGGATGGGATGTCTCCTCCCCCTTCTCTAGGCCCCGCCTACTGCATGTGTCATGTTCCGGCTTGCTAGTGGATGATCGCATCTTGTCCACGCCTGCTCCGGCCTTGTGTGAGAGGATTGGTTGGCTGTGCATTTCAGGAAGTATACTTAAGCCTCGTCAGTCTCCATCCCAGGGCAGATCATTTCCATTGTTTTGTGTGTGATGAGAAGTGTATGACAATTCCGCCTGTGTATGACCTTATGCCTGGTTTGACTTTGTTTATGCTCTGCCCCGTTACGATTCGAGTGGTACACGTGTGTGTGTGTGTGTATTATTTTGTTAATTAACACACTACTAGTTACCTCTGTAAATAGTGCACGGTTAAGAGTGGTTAGTAGGAAGTCCGCCATTTATGTTGATTCTCCTGGTTTTGGGTTCGCTAGGGAGTGAGGGAAGATGTTGTATTTTTGTTTGCTTTTCTTGTAGTTTAGTTAGTTTTCTTTCTGCTCAGTTAGACGGTGTTTTTGATTATTTTGGCCTGGTCGGCTTCTGAAGTGAAACCACTGTATATGTAAAAGGTGCTCTGTTGTCTGGACACTGAGTCATGTATTCAGATTAGAGTTGGCCTATTTACATGCTGCATCAAAAGAATGTAATATAGAATCCACCGTGATTGAAAAGGTATCAAACGTCCGATACGTCAAGCACCTCTAGTTGTAGGTCCCACAAATAAATCCACAAATTGTTAGTTACAACAAGCTTAATTAATAATGTCTTGTTGTTTCTCATTTGTTCAGCTGAGCAGTGTGGACTTAAAGAAACCTCTGGAAAAAGAGATGGCCAAGCTCAAAGAGATGAAGGAGAACATGAGGGAGAATGCACCAGGTATATGCTTCTGTGTTTGCTCATTCTTTATTTATGCTTGTTGATGAGATGTATAAATAATAGTTTAAGACACATTATGATATTGATATTCTTACTGATAATGCTATTTTGTGGACTACAAAAAACAGTGAATAAACATAGTGTTTCCTTTACGTTGAGATTGCCCAGTGATGATACCAAGGCGAATGTGAGCTTACTGGATGCGATTCTGAGTTCTTCTGTGTTCCTAATGTCTGGCAATCTTGACAGGGCAGTGGAGATTTGCTGCTCTGTTATAAAGGCCAGCCTACAGTAACTGAGTCCCTCCACTCGTACTCTTCTCTAGAGTAATGCTAGAGAGAGAGAGTGAAGTGGCAGACAATGTGTATACTAGGCATGTGTGTGAACTCTGATAGAATCTCAGCTCTGCTGTATCCAGTAGCCTATGAACTGCATCTTTGGTAATCTGAGGGTGTTGATTTAACTCTTAAACTTGATTTGCCATGATTTTGGTCTGCCTTCTTTAGTAATACATGTCAGTTTCATTTCATTCTGTTTGTGTCTCAGTTCCAGTAATCTCAGCGTCTGATCTTTGGGCTGCAATGGAGCCAGAGGTCTCGCACACGGTCAGAGCTCATCTGGAAGCTAGCAGTGACTCGGAGTGGGAGGAAGAGGATGAGGAGAAAGAAGGTGAACATGGCAGCACTGACAGAGACACTGCTGTCCAAATTGCTCAGTACCTCAGACACAACAAATACAGGTAACAGAAAGGAATCAAAATAGTTGGACAATATTTTTGCACTTTTAAAGTGATTATAAAATATTAATGTGGTTTATAGTTGCACATTTGAAATAATTTGTACTTCTGTTTTGACACATAAGAATCAAGATTAACACCACAGAGGCTTCAAAACCATTCTTTGTTTGGATTGTGTGTCTCTGTCTGTAGACAAAAGCATAAGCAAATCCTTTTTTCTTTTAGACAAGTTGCCATGGAAAAGTGTGTTGATGTGTAAAGCAGTCTGAATTTCTGACTACATACACTAAATTTACATTTACACTAAACCTATGGCACATTTAATTTCTCTTGCTAATAAAATAATCAAGCTGCACAATTATGTCCAGGCCTCCTCTTAAAAAGTAAGCTATGTTCTTCTTTTTTTTTTTTTTTTTTCTTTTTTTTTTTTTGTTTTTGAAGATACAGAATCATTCCTAAACTACCTTGATTCTTATTGGTCAGTCAGAACGTTAAAAATGTATTTACAAAAAAAATCGCAAAGTAATTTGAGATGGGTGCGTTGCGTGAGTAAAGACTGACCTTAAGAACTTTACGTTTCTACTTCCTTTATAAATTTATATGCAGGCTTTTCTAGTTTTTATTTTAGATAAAAAAAATAATTATATATATAAATTATTTTTTATTTCAGAACTCGCTGGCCTTGTGTATGTTAAAGTACATGAAATTTGGACTGATTTTCTTTTCTTTTGTGCGTTTGTGTGCGTATAGACAAGCGGTGCGGCTGTGTGTGCAAGCCCACAGTCTCTACCCACAGTCTCCATTCTTCTCTGCTCTGTCCAATATGAATGCAGACACACTCATCAGCACACTGGCTTCACTCTTTAAAGGTAAGCATGTTGCTGCCTTTGGACTTGGATGTTAAGAGTTCAAATTCAGTTTTGTTAATATTCTATTTGATGTTGATTTTCAGTTTGCACAAATATAACTCTGCAGCTCAGTCTGAATTTCTCATCGCTTACAGGCCCTGAGGAGGAACAGACTTCAGATATTGGAGTGAGGGATCAGCCCCCCACACCACAGAAAGAAAGAGATGAAGAGGGTGATGAGAAGGAGAGTGAGCTGAAGAAGCAGGAGATGCTGGTTCAGTACCTGAAAGACACAGAGAGCTTTGCCCTACAAGTTGAGAGAGCCATAGCAATCATTAACAACATGCTGTACTGGAAAACCACTACAGGTAAGATTTGTATATTTATTGTAAAACTAGTACAGATGATTAGTTATTTATATATCTAAGAATCAAAAGCATGTTCTTTAGTGGAGTGCTACCATGTGTATATTGTACATCTCTAATAATTTATTCCAAGAAGTGTTCTTTAGTATAGCTATTGATGGTGTCCAGTCATTATGCAAGAAGTATTTCTTTTTTGAGTTTTCAGTTAGATGGCCATCATGTACTTTAGAATGACGTGTTCAACACTGGATTTGCTGAATTTTCTGGACAATGTTTTGTGTTTGTCAATCTTTACAAGTAGTATCTGTACCATTTCACTTTTTATTAGTAAAATAGTTGTTTCGCACGCCCTCAGTGGTTCAGGAGGCAGTACAGTTCTGTGTGACTGCATGCGAGTTCAGTGTGGCAGACTCTGTGTGTGGGGTGAGGAAGATGCTGCCGCTTGTCTGGTCCTCCGATGCTGCAGTCAAAGATGCTGTTGTACAGGCATACAAACGCCTCTACCTCAACCCTCAGGGAGACAGCACCAGGTGTGTGTGATTGTGTGTTTGTCTCTCTTGTTTGCAGGGTGTGCATGATTAAACCCATTTAACGAATCACACAACATCGCTGGTATAAGCGAGAATAAATAGAAATCCTGTCCTCTGTTCTCACTCTTGTCTCTATTTCTGGACAGAACCAAGGCCCAGACTCTTGTGGACAGTCTGTCTGAGTTGATGGTTGATGCCTCACTGGGAACCATTCAGTGTTTAGAGGAGATAGTGAGTAACTGAATTATTTGCTCACCACATGTGCGTGCACACACACATACAAACAAACATACATACATGTATATCATTTTTATTTTTTAAAGATGGTCTATGTGTGATTAACTTCTGACTGTTCTGTATAGGTCCATGCTTTCTAGTTCTAATCCAGTTCAGACAATCTGAACATTTTATAAGAGTACTATAAGAAGTTTAGTCAAATCGAGCATCTGCATCTCTAGCATGTGGGTGATTACCAAGGATTAGCACCTCAACATGAGCAAACCCGCTGACATTGTGCCCTGATAATGCCTTAGGTCATTTTGACTATATAACAGTCCCTGAGGTCCAAGTCAAGTCTCAACTCTTTGTTCTGTTTTTAGCAATAGTTCTTTCACTTTACCATCCACTGTGAAAGCTTTGGAGGGCTAAAAGTTGTGGCGCTCAATAATAGTCGCTTTCAGACACCCAAAGGTCTACCATTTTAATGTCCATCTAAATGAATAAGAAACATGTGCACTCTGGCCATTTATATTTGTCTTTTGTATCAAGCAATGCAACAAAGAGAAACATTACTGCATAAAAAAATTAACGTGGGACAAAGAGGATTCTATGGCTTGACCTGATGTGTGTCCAGTTTGAGTGAAAGCTGACAGCAATTGATGACACGTTTCAATACTTTCTTCACAGCTATTGGATGAATGACAGATTTGGCCAACCCCCCTTGGGGACGATTGCTTCCTCTGCGATGCAACTGATATTTTCAGTCTATTTCACTTTATAACTAACTGAGATATTATCGGAGAAACATGAGAAAAAAATAACTAAAACCTTAGTGTAACACTTTCCCAGATTCAGATGGGGAATGAGGAAGCTGGAGGCAGGCTTGAAACAACTCAAAAGGCACTGTGTTCTTTAATTCTTATTTATTTATTTATTTATTTATTTTAATGGCGACTTAAGTGCAACTCGAGTCCACAACACGGACTCGAGTTTCCATCTCTACTATATAATGCTAAATCAAAGCCATTTTCACTTCAACAACAAACATAACCCTGTATTAAGTGTGAAAGATAAGAGGGAAACTGGTTGAGTTTTAATGAGTTGATGAGTAATGCATAACTTTGTCCATCTGAAAAAGTAGGTTCATCACGGAAGGAAGGATATACAGATTTAAAGCTTAATTTCCAAATTTATTTGACTGAAGAATTTATGAAAGCCGAAAATATTTCACTTTTTTTTTTTTAACTGACTCAACAAGTGTTCTTAGACTGCAATTGTAACAATACCTCAGCAAGTGCTCTTAGACCTTTATAAATTAAGTATATTGTGAGTTTTGAAGAAGTCATTTTCCCTGAATTAATAAAGGAACAGAAAACTTATTCACTGCGTTAACCACCTATACAGTACAAGTGGTGTTAATTTTGAAAAATGCTGGTGTATTCCTTAAAACCTGAATAAAAGTCTAATGCATGAGTGTTAATAAGGAGAAGAAATAAAACTCAGTGACGTTTAATCAAATACTACGACTGATGGCATAAAACCATGGTATTCCAACCAAGTAATTTATTCAGAGTATATTTTAGAGAGCAAATCATGCTCAAAGTCTCTGTGTTTCCAGGTGCAGGAGTTTTTCAGCACTGAGAGTGCTCTGCAGGCATCTGTGGTGCAGGTGCTGTGGGAACGATTCTCAGGAAAGAGGGAGACCTCAGCACTGCGCAGGAGAGCTGCAGTACTGCTGCTCGGCATGGCCGCACGGTGAGACACAAATCTTATTGTGATAAGACACACAGTACGTTAGCTTAATTTGTTTAAACATTTATACCTTCATACTTCAATTTTTGGTGCATCTAGAATACAGTTTTTAATCCAAGTCACAACCACTCCAGAAGAAATTCTGAGCAGTCCCGCCTACTCAGGTAGACACTTCTGACCAGTCCTGCCCTATCCTGCAGACAGGGGTTTGACAGAAGTGAGCTACCATGACATGATAAATGCATGTTTGACTAGTTATGATTAAAATATTTTCAACTTTATCAAAGATATTTTACATTGACTGCAGACCAGAGCAACAAAAATAAATCCTTTCAGAAATGGTGCATATGAAAAGCTTCACTGATTAACATGCGTCATTTGATAGTGTATCACCTTTATTAATAGGCACTGTTTCTAAGAGGATCAAATGTTTGCCTGTCAAAAAAAAATAAATATGTATAGTATATATTTCCATGGGGTGTACTTATTTTTTCACATGACACGAATGCACAAGGGAAATTGATCTTAAGAGGATAGGTAATATGGTAACTCGTGAATACGCTATCAACAACGTACTAAAACGTTAGTTGACAGCGTAACTAATGTATTACAGTGATGTTCTCATTGTAATATTATTTCAGGAGATCAGCTTTTCACAAAAAAAGGCGGTTTTCACAAGTTTTTATAGCTATCCAAGCCAATATGTAAAATGTGTGAATATTTGGTTTAATTTTTGCATTTTCTCATCAACTAATGACATTTATTAATATTCAGTACCATTTTAGTCTAAGTAAAATTGACTAAAATTAATAAGACATGATGAAATGTTGACTAAATTTAAAGGGTATTTTCATCAGAAGACAAATACGATACTATTATATTATTATATCGGTGACATAAAATGGTCTTAAAATGATAGTATTGTTTATTGCAATTATTACTGAGACAACATATCCTCCACTAAAATTAGTTATAGTGACAGGCCTACTCAGGGCAGGGGTGAAGGTATCCCAGGACATTTGAAGAAGTCTCAGAGAGCGGAAACACAAAGGCCGTACCACAAGATGCAAACCACTCAGCAGCAGTAAGAATCAAAAAGCCAGATTACAATTTGCAAAGAAATACAGAGATGAGCCACAAAAGTCCTGGAACTGAGATTAACCTCTACCAAAGTGATGTAAAGGCCAGAGTGTGGAGAAAGAAAGGATCTGCTCATGATGCAAAACATATGATGGTTATGTTTGAGCATGCATTTCATTTCCTGAAGAGGGGATTAATGGGACTAGGACTAGGGATTAGGTGACTGCTAATCAGTGCTTGAATTTGTCTCAGGTAAACTCAAGGGGATTTCATATTCTGTCTCACTTTTCATTGTCCCATAATTATAGCAAAACTGGGCCCTTAGACTTTTCGTGTGTGTGTGTGTGTGTGTGTGTGTGTGTGTGTAGAGCTGAGAGGGAAGTTGTACTTGGTAATCTGGACACCCTCTGCTCTGTTGCATTGGGAGAAAAGGTGACTGAAGATTACTTGCTGGCCAGAGACACTGTTAACACCATCACCAACATAACTGACCACATACGGGTATGTTAACATACGGTAGTCATATACCACTAAACATTCACACATCTTTGAGCATGCAAGAACTGACACAGTTTTTCATAGCTAACTTTTCTGTTGTAGCAATCTAAAGGAGTGGCATTCAGGCTACCGATGGACCACCATCTCTTCAGCTGTCTAACCCAGGCTGTTGCTGATGGTACACACCTGTATATTTTCTAGTTGCTCTCTAATGCACAAAGTGTAAATACCTAATGCTAGAGACTCTTTATGGTTACCAAACCACCCATAGTAACTGAAAGAAAAGAACCCCACGTAAAAGAAACAGAGAAATCAAAATACTTCCATCAATTCCATTAATATTCATATAATTATAAACACCAGGCAATGACTATCACCCTGTCCCCTACATAGGAGTGATATCGACCGACCCCCACTGGCAGCCTTTCATGGAGCAGGCCGTCCGCCTCGTCTACTTCCTCGCCGAGTCGCCCGATCAGCTATGTGCTCGCCTCCTCCAACGCTCGGCTCACCTCCTGCTGGAGCAGATTACAGAAAGTGGGGAGCAGTCACAAATGTCAGAAGGCTCCCAGGATTCCCAGGAGCAGAAAGGTACAGTGGAAATGTGGAGGATCCTCTGTTGAGCATAATACATTTCCACTATGTTTGAGTGTGAAACTATTGGTTTTGTATCAGTTTTAATCCTGTTCCTGTTGGCTTACTGTCCCACAGTTTGCTTATCCTAATCTCTCTATCCAAAATCTTCAAGAGCAGATGAGTTTAATGAGTGTAGCTTTCAAGGTTTTAGAAGAGTACAAGCAGTAATCTCTCAACAGGGAAAAATCTCAAGCTCATTGTTCTTTGCAAATTCAATCTGTTATGCCACCCTTTAACTTTGGGTCTCAATTTTATACTCTGTATGCAGTAAACTGTGCGAGTCTGGCACAGCTACTCTCTCTGTGTGGATTCGTGGCGTTCTGGCAGGTGTCTCACCTGGAGAGAAGTGTGAGTGCTGAGCTCCGGCGGCGGAGAGGAGAGAAGGAAGAGAAAGAGGAGAAGGAGAAAGGGCCTGTCAACAAGAACAAGGTCTGTGTCAAGATGGGGACAGTTCTACACAAAGGGATGATGCTGATTCTTGACATATTTCTGATCCTGTTTTCTAACATATAATTTGCATCCTATTCGGCAGGAAGCCAATGACAGCTGTGTGGAGGAAGAGCTTGGCTTGACTGGTGCCTCAGCAGAGGACACAGAGGCAGAATTCATACGTAAAATCTGTGAAACAGAACTTTTAGCCGGTGAGAGCTACCTTCCGCTTTATTTATTTGGCTAGTTCATGAAATCAAAAGTTTCAATTTCATCTTGGCTATGGTGGTAATCTGATTACATTGTTTATTAATCTATTAAAGTCATTTATGTTAAATTTCACTGTTTTTGCTTTTGTGTGTACAGAAGGGAACATGCTCAGTGTGTTTCTGCCTTTGCTGGTGAAGGTGTGCAGTTCACCTGGCCGATATTCCCATACCCAACTCACCACTGCTGCCTGCCTCGCCCTCTCCCAGTTCATGATGATCAGGTAAATCAAAAACTATATTGTATTAAACTTTTATAACTATACCTTTAACAGACTGAATTGCCGTAATTGTAATCATTAGCAAATCTGCAATAAATATAAATTGATATAAATGCAGTGTTGAGGGGCATGGTTTGAGTTTGTATTTGTTATTTAAATTAACTTCTGCCCTCTTTCATAAAGAGGAAAATTTACTAGCATTGTAATGGAAGTGGTTGCTAGATGTTTCACACATTTTAATCATTTTGACTGGTCCTGAAAGTATAACCTTGTTTAATGTCCTTGTGTAACTAATTAACAGAACAGTGAAGTGAAGAAAAAGTCAGAGTCTAGCCTTTGCAATCATTGTTTTAATGTGGAAGTAAAAATTCCTGATTGTGTATATGATTAGTTTTAATTCCATATAATCTTAGCTCAGCTTTCTCTTGTGTTTCTACACCAACTCAGTCCTGCAGTGTGTAAGGATAATATCCGTTTACTCTTCACCGTGTTGGAGAAATCGCCTCTCCCAGTTGTCAGAGCAAATGCTATCATTGCCCTTGGAGACCTTACTGTTCGCTTCCCCAACATTCTGGAACCCTGGACCCCCAATTTGTACGCCAGGTATGACAACTTGCTTAATAACGGATGTGCATGCATACCTGTATCCTGCTAACTGATAATGTAATATATTAATTTGATGATAAGTTTAATTTAAATTCCAATCTGCCCCCTGCTAAACTTTATCCAGCTTAGCTCACTGCACAGCAAGATGTTTTGTGACCTACATAACTAATTGTGAAACAAACTATCATTCTATATTGGATGTGTCTGTGAAGGCTGTGTGACGAAAATGTATCCGTGCGCCTGACGGCCATCACAGTTCTGACCCAGTTGGTGCTAAAGGATGTGATGAAGGTGAAAGGTCAGGTCAGCGAGGTTGCTGCACTCCTGCTTGACCCTGAGCCACATATCGCCAACCTTGCAGTCAACTTCTTCAATGAGCTCGCTGCAAAGGTAGACTTATTAGTCTAATATAGCTAGGCAATTTTATATGATTTAAGAAATACTTTTACTACAGGGCTGGTTTGTTGTTGCTTTGTGTACATTTGAATCTTGGTATATGAATGAGTAAGTTCTTGATGTATTCTTTATTTCTTTCTGTGTTTAATCATTATTTTTCAGGATAATGCTATCTATAATCTACTGCCAGACATTATAAGCAGACTGTCAGATCCAGAGAGGGGGATGAAAGAGGAGGACTTCAGCACTATTATGAAGTAAATACATTTTCATTTGTTATTTGGTTAATATATTTGTAAATATGTAATTGATAAACTGCTTTCTCTTTCTCATAGGCAACTCTTTTCCTACATAACTAAGGAGAGGCAGACAGAGAGTTTGGTGGAGAAGCTCTGTCAACGTTTCAGAACTGCAAAGTGAGTAGTTAAAATAACTAGTTTTTCATTCAAGTATAAATGATTCATATTATCCACAACAAAGAATACATGTGCATAGGTTTCATAATTCATAAGAGTAAGGATGAAATGTGAATCAGCTAGAAGCTGTGTTGCTTTGCTTCAGTGGTTTACTAAAGATAGAAAGTATAAACACTTGTCAATATGTCTGATTTTTTTTCCAGGACAGAGCGACAGTGGGCAGATGTAGCTGTATCTCTGTCACTGCTCTCCATGTGTGAGCGAGGCTTTAAAAAGTTGCAGGAGTGCTGGGAGTGTTACAGTGATAAACTAACAGAGGATGCAGTTTACCAACCTCTGCTCTCCATCTTGGCCAAACTCCGCCGCAGAGCTAAGCCCCAGTTTAAGGTACGGTAGACTCCACACATTGATGTAGGCACATTCACACTTTTTTCTCCGTGAGACCCACTCATTGTTTATTATTACTGGAGTATTTAAAACAGTCATACAGCAATTGTTTCACTTGAAATTAATAGCTTTTTTTAAAAACTGTGTGTGTGTGTATATATGTATGTATGTGTATGTATATATTATATATATATATGTGTGTGTGTGTGTGTGTGTGTGTGTGTGTGTGTGTGTGTGTATGTATGTGTGTTTATATATATATATATATATATATATATATATATATATATATATATATATATATATATATATATATATATATATATATATATAAAATATGCATTTAGACTAAGGATGTCACGATACCAAAAATCTAGTAGATACCGGTGTGGTATAAAATAATTTTAAAAAATTAATTAAAAACTGTCTAGCAGGCAGGTTATAAAACAGTGGAGGCTACAAGTGCTATTGTATATTGCTATCTTCTGTAGTTTTTCCTGTGTGCTTGTAGGCGTTCTTCTTCACCACTTGTGGACCTACTAAAACACTTGCCCATATCTGCTGCCCCCTTCAATTCTGGAAGAATTACAACCTTGATACCTCCATTAGACACGGTTCCAACTCTAGTGCAGAAAACAAGTACCGTCACGTTTTAAGACCGTTGGTAACGGAGTATCGGTTCTCGTGACATCCCTAATTTAGACCCAACACACGCCAGATTTAGTTTGATTTTACGTTAGCGTAATCTCAAACATTTTTGTGGGCAGAGGTTTACAGCATTTCACCTGATTGGTAATGAGAAGTGAATTTTAAAAAACTGTTACCAACTAAACAGAGGTTTCCCTATGGTCTTCTGCCAAAATAAAAGCCACAAGGTCTAACCTAGAACAATAGTAATATATTTCTGACTTAACTCACTTTTATATAACTTTTTCTACCCAAATAAAAAAAAAAATGAAGTATTATTCAGTGCAATATTAATATTACAAAATAGCAATGTTTTTATATATATATATATATATATATATATATATATACATATACACACATACATATACATATACATACACACACACTTCTTTACAAACATTTCTGTACATTTATAACACTACTTGTTGCAATTCCCTGGCATTAAATTACAAAAAAAAACTTGTAAACACTGCTGTGAGGGGATTTTGAATACAGCTGCTGAGGGAGTGATGGTAAATTTGACATATGTTCTCTTCTGGTTGCCGTAATCCATCTCTCTATTTTTTTCCCCTCTCTTGGAAAGTCATGGGAAGGAAATACTGGATTTTTTTTTTATTTTTTTTTTTTATAAATCTGTTTGAGCAAATGGTAATGCACAAAGGATATTTGCTCTGGTCTCTGATATTCCTCTATAGAAGTTTACCCTGCTATAGTTTACTTTAAACCCAGAAATGGATGTATATGCATGAAAACAGTCCATTATAGCTGATGTATCGTGTAGACTGATTGAAGTGATGTGCAGGTCTTAATTTTTTGGACATGTCTTGAATATGGCATTAAAAAGTATTAAATTTGAAGTGCTGATACCTGCAAATACCCTGGCAGACAAAATAGCATCTTTTTAGACATTATTTACAATTATCCTTACCATTGAAACTGTCTAGAAAATGTCTCTTTGATATAGTGGTTTGATACATCTATGCTATTCTGCTTATGCTAAAAATTTAACTGCATGTGGCTTATTGTCCTCTGTGCTTATGTGTCCTCTGATTATACAGGCTCAGGTTGAGGAGTTTGAGAAGAAATTAACAGCAGTGCATACAAAAGGTCTGGAAAACGTGGAAAATGAGGAGAGAGAGCAGCAGCTAGAGGAGCAGAAAAACACTCCTGTGCCCAAGAATGCTCGCAGACCAACACGAGGTAAAACAACCAATTGCTGTCTCTGAAAATTATTTCTCTCACTCACTCTCTCTGCATCTGATCTTATTTGTAAACACATCTACATAAGCTTTTCCTCATATCTTGGTACCATCAGACATGTCTGAATGCCTGACAAACATGCTGCACAAGGCTGGGGTTATACCTGCTTATACTACCTGTACGTGTCAATGAGTTGGCTATTACATGCCTTCTTTAATGCGCATCCGGGGAAAAAAATTAATGTGACGTGATGGTATGTGTTGCAATACCATCATAATGTAATGAAGTATTAAGAAACTGGTCAAACAGCATGTAAGGAATCTGAGAAAATTATATACAGTGGTGCTTTAAAGTATGTGAACCCTTTTAAATTACTATATTTCTGCATAAATATGACCTAAAACATAAGAGTCTCACACAGGTCCTAAAAGTAGACCAAGCGAACCCAAATAAACAAATGAGACACAAATATTATACTTCGTCATTTATTTATTAAGGAAAATTATCCAATATTATATATCTGTGACTGGCAAAAGTATGTGAACTAGGGTTAGCAGTTAATTTGAAGGTAAAATTAGTTAGGTGTTTTCAGTCAATGGGATGACAATCAGGTGTGAGTGAGTGAAAGCGTTTTATTTAAAGAACAGGGATCGATCAAAGTCTGATCTTCACTACACATGTTTGTGGAAGTGTATCATGGAATGAACAAAGGAGATTTCTTAGGACATTGGAAAAAGATTCTCATCAGGCTGGAGAAGGTTACAAAACCATCTCTAGAGTTTGTAATAACACTTTGCCTCATTGCAGGTCGTGCAAAGTCCAAGATGGATGACAGTGACTTGGTGACCCCCAAAACCTCCCGTGCTCGCCCCAAAACAATTATCACCTTTAGCAGTGATGAAGGAGAGGAGGAAGAAGGTGAGATGGCAGTGCCATGCACCGGTTTTTATCAATTTGGGAACGCATGTACTGCAGTTAGGCGTCTGATTGATGCTCTTTAGCATTGTTGTGTTGAAAAGATGGAGTTTTGGCAGTGTATCTGTATATTTCCTCTACACAATATTGATATTCAATCAAACATCTTAGACCTTGCTCCAAAGTGCAACTGGCCATGATAGTCTATATGTTATGACGTTCCATTAATATACAGCTTATGTGTTTGATGCAGCAAGTAACAATTTGGAGATATCGTGGCAAATTTGTGTATGTTGTCCAAAAAGCCTGAGCACTTTTTCTTTTTAATAAACTGTCATTCTTAATTGTGGGTTCCTTTTTTACCTAGATGCTGTCATGGCAGAGAGTGAGACTCCAAAAGTCACCACACCCATTTCACGTACCCGACGCACTCGTCTACGCCACTAGCCCTCCTTTTGCTCCTATCACCCCGGTCTCTGCCTCCCTTTCCCCTGTTTTTATCATTTTATCTGTTTCTTTATCCTGTCCATTCTGTATGCACTACTTTCATGCTTTTTCTTTTTTTAATACTATAAATTTTTATCCATGCTTTTATAAAATGTTTCTATGCAGGTTAAAATAGCGATTTTGTAATATATGTGCTAGGCTGCATCATTATTACATAATTTGGAATAATTACCTTAATAAAAATTGCCTTAAAAGTATATCAGAAATTGTTGGATTTCTGTACAACTGATGTGATTGATGTAACAGAAATAACATTTCAGTCATTCTTATAAACTGTAACTTAAGTAACTATTTTAGTTATTTTAAATGTGTGAACGTCAGTCCATCTGTACTTAATCTTAAACCTTCTTTCTGTGTCATAATGCAAATACACAAGCAAGTATAAACGAGCCTTAAATTTTGATTCCTCTAGTACCAGTGAGGTAAACTGTAATAAAAGGCCATCCCAGCCTGTGCATTGTGCAGATGATCAAACTTTCAAATTAAAAGTTGTACACATGCATTGGAACTGACGACTAACAAAGATGATGCTGAATATTGAGAATCCTGGTGGTATAAAACACAAATTATCATGTTTTAGGTTGTCGTTACATCAGAAGGCTATTGAGACAGCTGAGGGTGTTTTTGCACTTGCACATTTCTAGACCCAACGCTATATGTACTGAGTTTGTATAAAATGTGAAGATTGGGTCAGTATAGTCAATGGCCTATATATTCTCTCTTTATACTGTAGCTAGTGCTAGGCAATGACAACCACAAGTTGGCATGTGAGGGATATCATAGGGTGACCATATATCCTCTTTTCCTGGACATGTCTGCTTTTTCTGACCATAAAAAAGCTTCCAGACAGGATTTCTAAATTTGAGAAAATGTCCGGGATTTGGCTTTAGTTTCATTATGATGTGCTTTTGGTCTAATACTGCGTCATTAGTATGCATATTCGCATTGCTTTAACCCCTCTCGGTAATTTCCGCCTTCTCACACACCTATTGGTTGATTATAAAAGGGTTGCAGCAACTATTGGCCAAATTCCTGCCTCTCAACCATTAGCCTACTCTCAGAGAATGCGTGAAGAAGCGCTGTTGTGTACGGTGTCAAACAGTTGCTTGACAATAGCAGCAAATGACAGCAGTCCCGAGTCGAAACAATGCCCATGGCTATCACATTGCTTCGTATTACATGGCCCTTCACATGTGTAAGTGATGGTAGAAGGTACACTTGTGGCATCTAATAAATAAATATATAGCTATAGATATAAAATTTGTGATGCTAAGAGTGTCTTTTCAGTGTAAAGTTTGCATTCATAATAGCAGTTTTGAAAAACAATAATTCTGTAGTACAAGACAGCATTCAGCACTGTTTAAAATTATATATATATATATATATATATATATATATATATATATATATATATATATATATATATATATATATATATATATATATATATATATATATAAAATCTCCTAAGCAATACAAGTAGCCTGCAAATACAAAATTGTACTTCCTCTCAAATTGTATGCACTTTTTTTTGCCCCTGAATGTGCCATTACAAGCTGCAACTTCAAAATAAAATTGTTTTTAGTTGCTTCCTTTATTTAAATGTTGTTGTTTTTTTAAATGCTGTAATATTGTGCAGTACTTAACAGTGGGGTGTGTGTAGATAGATAGATAGAGCAAGTACTACACGGTTTAATTGCTATACATAATGAAATGATAAATAATTGTGATGCGAAATATGGACTTTGTTTTCGATTGATTGCTGCAGTGCAGGACAGGGTTACCTTTATTTCTGAAAGGCAAAACATGTGGTAGGACAACTGATTATTTGGCGTCACGGAGTTTTGCTGATCCCATGAGTTCTGAGGTTTTAAAGTCTTGTGCATTGGACCTGAACACGCCAGACTGTGCCGCGCGACCCGCGGAGGAATGTCGAAGGTTGTGATTGGCTGAGGGGTCGCGAGTGGTAACGCCCCTCTCCCTCAACCCTTTCAGGACAAGAGGTAAGATTTAATATCGCGAGAAGGTTTATTATAAGGAAGTGAGATCACAGATTAAAAGTTTTCTTAAAGACTGCGTAGATCTGTAAAGTTTTAAAGACTTTCTGGATTAATTGAGAAAGCAGGGAGTAGGAGAGGGTCACCACGCCCTCCTTTTACTGCTTCTACAGCTGTGTTTTATAACACCCGTGTCCTCGTGTGAATGTTGGAGTTATAAACAATGCAGTTGCTTGCTGTCCGTTGCCGTGTAATTTTAACGCACGCGTCTAAGCGGAGCTGCTACGCGTTAAACACGGAGAGCGGAACTCAGTGGCAACAGGCACACAGATCCAAAACAACAAACCCGAACAACTTCACCGACTACGACAGTCTGGTGCACTTACCCAAACCGCACATTCCTCCGCTCTTCAACTTCGCTAAAGATGTGCTCGACGTCTGGGAAACTACAGAAAAGGTTCTGAATTCTGTTACTAGTGTTATTACTGCACGTGACCTCAAAGCAATTACGCTGTAATTTAAAAATTAATAAATAGTTAGTTCATTAAAATGTTCTTGTTTTCTTGTGATGTCCACATAACATAAAGTTATGTTCTTGTGATCTCGACAACAAAAGTTGTTTTTGGAGACAATCAGGCGACAATTTCACACCTTGGGACTAGTGATGTGTCGTTCATGAACGATTCGTTTATTTTGAACGAATCTTTAATATGACTCGGGAACAACGAGTTGTCTCAAAGAGTGATTCGTTCATTTTGACCGCGCGTGCAAAGGAAACAGAAATGATTAGTTCACCTCTCGAGTCTTCGGGTTCGAGTTATTCGTTCTTCCGATGACCGCCACAAAGGTAATGCACCATGCAGTACCGGAAACAAGATGAACGAATGACTCGAACCCGAAGACCCGAGACATGAACTAATCATTTCTGTTTCTGGGGAACAGACGCGACAAATGTGACGTGACAAAAAAAGAGAAGGACTCGGATGGGAAGGTGAGGTGAACTAACCGACTGCATGGCCTGAAGACCTAGCTAAGCTGTTAATTAATAATTTCTGTTTCTCATAATCTGGCCTTGTTTGCATTGACTATAGTTTATTTTATAGTTTATAAAGTACTAGATGTGTTGGGGAATTTAACATGTAACATTTTAATTATATTCTGCTGAATTGAATGAAATGACTCGAAAAAATATTCATTCATTTTGCTGAACGAGATTCAAAGATCCGAGTCAGTAAAATGATCCGTACCTCATAACGCTTTGGCGGATTAAGAGAGGAAGGTGCCTGCCCTGCCCAGTTTGTTGACATAGTCCAGCACAGTGGAGTGCAAACCCTGACCCCCAGCCAATTTCATTGGTCAACTCAAGCAAGCAGTCACCTGAGAAGGTCAGTTATCTTTGCGTCACCAAAGAGTTATTATTAGGC
Organism: Ictalurus punctatus; assembly: GCF_001660625.3. NCBI lineage: Eukaryota > Metazoa > Chordata > Actinopteri > Siluriformes > Ictaluridae > Ictalurus > Ictalurus punctatus. The sequence goes on from NC_030435.2 coordinate 13,110,581, forward strand.
CATTATTTTATGACTTAATATACACCTTGGAAAATAATACTGAGGTCTGGACCTCGGTGACCTCAGCAGTGGATACAGCCATGGCTATCATAAATGTAATGATTACCTGCTGGAGAGATGGACTTTATCTCCGCATTAAGAGAGAAGGGGTGTCTCCTTCTCAAGTGTCGGACACTAATGTGGAAGCTGTGAATCACTGACAGATGTACAGCTATTTCAGCTTGAGTGAGTTTCTGATTAAAATAATTTTTAAAAAATTGTTAATCCATGAAGGTGTGGGATTGCACTAAGCTTCTGCTGTCTCCAGAACAATAAAAACAACTTGAGATCATTAGAAAACAAGAAAGAGAAAAAATAATGCATGGACTCTTAATGCTTCTGTAATGAAACAAATTAATACAAACACAAATCTAACTATGTAATCTTTTCATTGTTACTGCATTAATTATTTTATATTTAGACTTTATTTTAATTCATTCATTTATGTTTAAATTAATTTATTTTATGCCTTTTATTCTTTTCTTGCTCATGTGTGTATACATTCTCTATATTTTATATCTTTAATGACTACAGGTGTATTTTTAACATACAGTCATAGTAGTTAAGACCAGGGATGACTAATTCTTGGCAACAAAGATTATGAATGATTAGAGTTGGAAAGATAGCACAGCATATAAATACACCATAAGTTCAGATCACATGAACATGAAGTACCTTAAAGAAATTAACCTTATTTTTCGTGAAATGTATGCTAGGTAGTGTTTAGCTTCCTGGAGCAAGCTGTCAGCTGCAGTGTCCCCACGGAATGTACATAATCCGAAGCCATTGTTATCAGATGGATGGATGTTTAAGCAAACACACAAAAATAGAAAATTAACAAATAGAGAGTTATTCTAGACACAAATAATAGGAGGATAATATGTTAATTAGTAAATATGTTAATAGTTTTACAAATATTAAATATTTTTCAGTTTATTTCTCCTTTGCCTGAACAGAGCTACTGAAATGTGCTCCTTTTTACATTAAATACAAAAAAACTGGCATTGCACTGAAAATATTATTATTATTATTATTATTATTATTATTATTATGGAAAACCATGATATCATAGTGTACAATGACTATAGCATACATTTCTCATTTTGTTTTGACTGGTGCAAGTTGCATACCACTTTTCCTGCTATATTAATGCAAGCTGCATAAATTCTGTTCTGTAGGCAGGTGGGAAGTCGTCTTGGCCCGCTCTGTGGTGGGTTAGTGATAGAAATGAAGAGATCAGATGGAGTTTTGAGGAGCTGGGCTACTACTCTAGACAACTAGCTAATGTTTTGATTGATGAATGCAGTTTGGTAAGAGGAGATCGAGTCCTTCTCATTCTGCCAAGAGTCCCAGAGTGGTGGCTGGTCAATATTGCCTGCCTCAGAACAGGTAATCACACTTGTGCTCATACCTGCATGAGGAACATCACAATCAGACTCGTTCTGCTAAAGGTTACAGTAAAATTGTATTAAATTCCAGAGCTTTTTTATAAAATGAATAAGCACTTAAAAACTCGAGTAAATTTAGCATAAGTTGCTAAAGTTAGTATTATAGTGTGTGGCATAAATTAAAAAATAGTAATACATAGTGATAGACAAATTATAAATTCATTAGGTAGACCACTTTGTGTTTGCCAGGTCACATGATTCAGTTTCCTGGAATGTAAATGATTAGGCGAAAAACGTGGTAGCTAACATAAAGTAGTAACGTATGGGCAGATAGTTAAGTGCATTAATACAGACTAAGGGGAACAGACAAATATATGAATTGAGTGATCTGATGTCTGTAGTCATTGATTTGCAACAGCAGACGTTATTGACAGGAGAGTAAGGTTCAATAAATATCAATCATGTCATCCAGGGAACAAGGCTTATTCAATCTTGTGCTGTCAAAACACATTTTTGTACTAGTCTGACACAAACTACCTGGCAATCATATACCTCACACTAGTGAGAGATTTCCCAAAATGAGGCCTTGTAAATGTATTGTTTTAGAGGCTAGTAGTGGTTGGAGATTTATCGGTAAACTATAAATGAGTAAACTGGGATTTAAATCCAATTTCTACTGCAGTAAAAGATAAACTACAAAGGCAACTGATTTACACGTCTTAATTCTTGTAGAGCTAATGCACACATGCACAACTCTTCAGGGCTGTTTTTCAACTTTGCTTTTTGTTTTATTTTCGTAGATTTCTAAAGATCTATAACGTCTATAAGTTAACTTTTTTCTAAATGAGCTGAGCCAGACCTGTAAGTATGCTTCAGCATTGTGTGTGAGTAAACTTTGGTTGTTAAATTTTGTTTAAAGCGTTTACACAGTGACCTGAAGCCAAACAGTGAAAACTAAGAAATAGGCCCGTAAACTTTAATTAGTTTGCAGTTCATGATTTTAAATAGCACTGTTCATTCCTTCAGTTCACACCAGCCAGGATTTCATTCATTTACTGGAGACCAGAGCTTTTAGGTCAGGTCAGAGTTTAGGATTAGCATTTAGGTCAGAGTATGGATGGTCACAGCATTACGGACTCTGGCGGCTCTGGCTCAGGTGGTAGCTCAGGCAGTGGTGGTGACTCACGTGGTCTCTGGAGGCAGCTGTGGCTCAGGTGGTAGAGTGGGTTGTCCACTAATCATAAGGTTGGCAGTTTGATTCCCGGCCCACGTGACTCCACATGCTGAAGTGTTCTTTTCCCTTGTGTGGCATTTAAATGCATTCAAATGTAAAAACAAACAAAAAAGACGTGGGAGAGACAGGATGTGTTAAACTGATCAGCTCCTTGGAAGTACTGGATTTGCCATTTTTGTGTGTTGAAAATAATAAAAATAAAATTCTCTGTGTAGCTTCTACCAGCAAATAAATAATTTAGAGTAGCCTTTCTGACCTGTTGCCACCCCCATGACTGAGTTGTAAAGGTATTCTCATCTGAATCGTGGAATAAATTTTTCGTATTTACACACACTGTCTATGCCCCGACAGGTACAGTTCTCATCCCTGGAACATCCCAGCTTACAACCAGAGACATCCTGCATCGGTTACAGGTCTCCCAAGCAAAGTGTCTGATCACAGATGAGAGTATGGCACCACTAATGGAGGCTGTGACTCCACAGTGTCCCACACTGACTTCTAAGCTTCTGCTTTCCAAAAAAGAGCGACTAGGATGGGGCAACCTTACAGCAGTAATGGGGTGACAATGTCGATTATTTTTTTTTCCTTTACATTCATATTCCTCATGTCAGGTCTGCCTTGCATCATGCCTTCAAACACCCTTATCCATGATAAAATCACTAATGCATACCTTCTCATGGCTTATTGCTTTATTACAGCAGCTACTAATGACAGAATGTATGTATTCCTTCTCATTGGCTAATTCCCCCACACTAATTAGTTCTACCTGGAGTTACACAATACATACCAATATATGAGAGTGAAGGCTAAATGCTCTTTTAGAGCCTCATGAGGTTTACTACATCTTTCATGAACTGCAGGAGTGCTTCTGCTGAACACGTGTGCGTGGACACGAGGAGTGACGAACCTATGACCATCTTCTTCACCAGTGGAACCACTGGGTCTCCCAAAATGACGGTTCACAGCCACTGTAGCTATGGCCTAGGGCTCACCGTCAATGGCAGGTGTGTGTGTGTTAGGGATGTCATGAGAACTGATACTTCGGTACCAAGTCGGTACGAACATTCTTAAAACGTGACGGTACTTGTTTTTCCGCGGTAGCGTAAGTACTGTTGGTAATGACGGTACCAAGGTTGCATTCTTCCACAACTGATGGGGGCAGAAAATACGCATAAAGAAGAAGAAGAACGCCTACAAGCTCACAGGAAGAACTACAGAAGATGGCGACAAGTTTAACTCCGCTCCGGCTCGTTGAGGGGAAAGGTGGTAAGACTCAAAAATGGAAATACTTCGCATTCGATGCGGATGACAAAAAACAGATAATTGATGCTCTGAAGCTGGTGTGTAACCGTTGCTATCATTCATTTCAAACAAAGCGAGGAAGCACCTGAAAGCTGGCATTGTGGCCGTGAAACCAGCTAACGTTATGCTCCATGTAATGTTTACGATAGCCAGTTATTTGCTAACGCATTGCAACATTATAAACTACCTCCTAATGGGCCACCATCCATCGCCATTCAGCCCGTGTCCTGTCAGCAAAATGTAGCCTAATGTCTCAAATAATTATTCAAATGTTAATGGGTTTTAATCAATCTTTTTGGCCTGCCACCATATCAGTAAATTTAAACTAATGCTTTCATTCAGAGTATAACTCTGTGTGTGTGTGTGCGCGCGCACGCATTTAGGAGTGCACCTTAGCACTTGTAGCATCACTGTTTTATTATTCATTGTCAGACAGTGCTTGATAACTAAAATATGCCCCCCTCTCTCTCGCTCTCTCTTTTTGCCAGTATCAGCCAGACGAGGATGTCCTCGAGGAGAGTTTTTCATTTTATTTTTTTATTTTACTTTTATACCACACCGTGCTATCGACTTTGGTATCGAGTATCGTGTACTTTTGGTGGTATTTGTACCGACTACTATATTTTTGGTATTATGACAGCCCTAGTGTGTATGTGTGTGTGTGTTTTTGTTTTTAAACTGCAAGAGGATGCATTAAAGAAAAAACACAAAATAAATCTGCTTCAGTTCATTAAAGTCCTGACTGTGATCTGATCTGAAGTGAAGTGGGTTTGAACTGAGTAAACACTAAAATATACAGGATCATAATATAAACTTTACAGAATTGTTGTTTCTTGGTATCAATGATATGAATGCTGTTTATATGTGAAACTCTGTTGCATATTTTAATTTATGTTTGTGTTGGTGCAGGTACTGGTTAGATCTTACTGATGGTGATGTGTTTTGGAACACCTCGGATACAGGCTGGGCTAAATCTGCATGGAGCAGTGTATTTTCTCCGTGGACTCAAGGAGCGTGTGTGTTCACACACCATATGCCACGCTTCAATACCACCACTATCCTCAAGGTGTGTTTATAATAAATCAGAATGATTTTTTTAGGCAACACACCCACATTTACAATGGCTGCTTTTTTTTCTGACAATAGCACCAACTCCCTATCCTGTTTTAGACATTCTATAAAGAGTCTGTTAGGGTTGTTAGGATTTCATGTGTGTGATGGTATCGTTACCTCACTAGTGACCTTTTCAAAATACCATTTAAATGCATTTCTGTCTACATGATCATTTGTTTACCCGATCAAGTTCCGTACTTGTCCACATCCCTTTTGTGCGGCTCCCCAAGAATGTAGGCTGGATTTCCTCCTTGTGGACTTTCCCAAAATCATACAACAGCAACCTTTGTTTTACTGCACAATGGAATGCACACTGCTCTGAAAACACTTTAGCTGTGTAATCATGTACGGTTCTAAACCCATTACCTCTGCAGTGTAAGAAAAATGAAGTGGGTGTCGAAGATCTCAAAGAAGAATAACTTTATTACAGCGTGTTAGGGACATTACATTGCAGTACACATTACAGTGAAAGTACATTAAGCACTTTGGGTTCGTCAGAGTCAAAGTGAGCCCCGAACAATATCAGCACAGACATTTTATACCGTGTTTCAAACCAGGTTTTCTGTATGTAATTACATGAAGTTTCATCCTAAATGAAAATTAAGGATAGCATTTGATGTGATCACTTTCCGTTCTCACAGTACGGATGTTGTTACAGGAATGACCCTGAAATGGTGAGGTGATAGAATTATTGAGACAAATGTGTTTCTGAATGCTAAATACGGTCACGTAGCCCTTTGTTCAGGAATGGTTCTTGATGTCCCACTGCCACTCCCATGATATAACTGTGTGAATGTCACTTTAGGTGGTATTATACACATATTGCTGAGACTGAAGTGAATTTTCCCTTCAATAATTCTGCATTTTTGGGGAACAAGCTTATCCTAACACATTTCGGGATGGAATCGGCTAGGAGGCAGTCTGTAATTTTTTACAGCAGGCAATAATTGTATATTTATTCCTTTAATGTGATCAAATGCACATGCATTGCTTACCAGGAGTAAACAAATACCTGTTTTTAGTTAAGCAGCACAGCACCATGCTTATTATTGTGTGTGTGTGTGTGTGTGTGTGTGTGTGTCTCCTCCTTCTGTGTATTATGATAAGTACAGACAATGTAAGAGAAATTAGATTTTATGGAAACATTCTCAAAAAAAAGAACAATGATCCTTTTTGATTCTAGTTGTTTCTTGTTATATAGTATCTCACAAAAGTGAGTACACCCCTCACATTTTGTAAATATTTGATTATATCTCTTAATGTGACAGCACTGAAGAAATGACACTTTGCTACAATGTAAAGTAGTGAGTGTACAGCTTGTGTAACAGTGTAAATTTGCTGTCCCCTCAAAATAACTCGGCACACATCCATTAATGTCTAAACTGCTGGCAACAAAAGTGAGTACACCCCTAGGTGAAAATGTCCAAATTGGGCCCAATTAGCCATTTTCCCTCCCCGGTGTCATGTGACTTGTTAGTGTTGCAAGGTCTCAGGTGTGAATGAGGAGCAGGTGTGTTAAATTTGGTGCCATAGTTCTCATACTCCCTCATACTGGTCACTGGAAGTTCAACATGGCACCTCATGTCAAAGAACTCTCTGAGGATCTGAAAAAAATGATTGTTGCTCTACATAAAGATGGCCTAGGCTATAAGAAGATTGCCAAGACCCTGACACTGAGCTGCAGCATGGTGGCCAAGACCATACAGCGGTTTAACAGGAGAGGTTCCACTCAGAACAGGCCTCGCCATGGTCAACCAAAGAAGTTGAGTGCACGTGCTCAGCGTCATATCCAGACGTTGTCTGTGGGACATAGACGTATGAGTGCTGCCAGCATTGCTGCAGAGGTTGAAGGGGTGGGGGGTCAGCCTGTCGCACACTACATCAAATTGGTCTGCATGGCTGTCATCCCAGAAGGAAGCCTCTTCTAAAGATGATGTACAAGAAAGCCAGTTTGCTGAAGACAAACAGACTAAGGACATGGATAACTGGATCCATGTCCTGTGGTCTGATGAGACCAAAATAAACTTATTTGGTTCAGATGGTGTCAAGCGTGTGTGGCGGCAACCAGGTGAGGAGTACAAAGACAAGTGTGTCTTGCCTATAGTCAAGCATGGTGGTGGGGGTGTCATAGTCTGGGGCTGCATGAGTGCTGCCGGCACTGGGGAGCTACAGTTCATTGAGGGAACCATGAATGCCAACATGTACTGTGACATACTGAAACAGAGGCTGATCCCCTCCCTTTGGAGACTGGGCCGCAGGCCAGTATTCCAGCATGATAACGACCCCAAACACACCTCCAAGACGACCACTGCCTTGCCAAAGAAGCTGAGGGTGAAGGTGATGGACTGGCCAAGCATGTCTCCAGACCTAAACCCTATTGAGCATCTGTGGGGCATCCTTAAATGGAAGGTGGAGGAGCACATGGTCTCTAACATCAACCAGCTCCATGATGTCGTCGTGGAGGAGTGAAAGAGGACTCCAGTGGCAACCTGTGAAGCTCTGGTGAACTCCACGCCCAAGAGGGTTAAGGCAGTGCTGGAAAATAATGGTGGCCACACAAAATATTGACACTTTGGGCCCAATTTGGACATTATCAGTTAGGGGTGTACTCACTTTTGTTGCCAGCAGTTTAGACATTAATGGCTGTGTGTTGAGTTATTTTGAGGGGACAGCAAATTTACACTGTTATACAAGCTGTACAGTCTAGGATTGTCACGATACCAAAAATCTAGTAGTCGGCACTGATACCACCAAAAGTACACGATACTCGATACCAAAGTCGATATCAAGGTGTGGTAGAAAAATAAAATAAAAAAACTCTCCTGGAGGACATTCTCCTCTGTCTGATACTGACAGGGAGAGAGACGGAGAGGGGGGGAGGGTATTTTAGTTATCAAACGCTGTCTGAAAATGAGTCTCCGGAGGTGCACTCCTAAATGCGCGCACACACGCACACACACACACGCACGCACGCACGCGCAGACACCTTATACTCTAAATGCAAGCATTAGTTTAAATCCACTGATATGGTGGCAGGCCAAAACGATTTATTAAAAGCATGAACGTTTGAATAATTATTAATGACTTTGGCTACAGTTTGCTGACAGGACACGGGCTGCATGGCGATGCATGGTGGCCCATTCGGAGGTAGTTTATAACACTGCAATACGTTAGTGTCTTTAACAAATAACTGGCTATTGCAAACATTACATGGAGCATAACGTTAGCTGGTTTACAATTCCAGCTGCTTCAAACAAATATAATATAGGACTGTCTTTCAGGTGCTTCGCCATATTCCAAGTGTTTCCTCGCTTAGTTTGAAATGAATGATAGCATTGGTTACACACCGGAAACCGATACTAGCTTACCTCTCAACGAGTCGGGAGAGCTAAACTTGTTAAGCTAAGCCAAGCTTCTGTAGTTTTTCCTGTGTGCTTGTAGGCGTTCCTCTTCTTCTTCTTCACCACTTGAGGACCAACTAAAACACTTGCTCGTATTTGCTGCCCCCTTCAGGTCCGGAAGAATTGCAACTTCGGTACTTTTGTTACAAACGGTGCTAAGGCTACTGCAGAAAAACAAGTGCCGTCACGTTTTAAGAATGTTGGTATCGAAGTATCGGTTCTCGTGACATCCCTAGTACACTCACTACTTTACATTGTAGCAAAGTGTCATTTCTTCAGTGTTGTCACATGAAAAGATATAATCAAATATTTACAAAAATGTGAGAGGTGTACTCACTTTTGTGAGATATTGTATGTGAAAAGAGAGACTTTGTTTTTGTACAAAACTTAAAATTTTCACCATAGGCTTATGTTTCTTTTAAAAGGTAGATTAATACAGTGATACTATCAAACTATGATATTTTTAGGTTATCATACTATCAAAATTTCAAACCAGAACAACCCCAGTGTTAGTTCAAAAGAAGAAACATATATGCATACTGTAGTATTGTAATAAATTCTAGTTAAGCTGAAACCACTAACTTTACCCTTCTGTTTTAGACTCTCTGCAGGTATCCCATCAGCACTTTCTGCACTGCTCCAACAGCTTATCGGATGTTAGTACAGGAGGACCCATCCAGGTGATGCATAAACAAAAATTTAACCTCAGTTTTGTCGTCATTAGTCGTATCCAACAATAACAGCATCTTATTGTACAATCTCAGTAGGTCTGTGTGAATGTAATTTGTTGGCCATTTGTGAGAACACCACACCGATGCTCAACGAATGACAATGGTAGGGTGCTTACGGTCAAGTTTGTGTGTGACTTGCTGGAACACTGGGATATTTTTACTGGTCTGTAAAATCACCAGAGTTCAATCCCATAAAAAAAACGTGGTGTAATGTAATGTAATATAAGTAGGTGAAACACCAAAATAGGCACTATGAACTCGAGCTACAGGACTTCTGTCAACATGCTAGTGGCATGCTTACCTGACCGAATTAGTGCTATTTTTTAAAGAATTTTGGATATGTTTAGTAAAAAAATTAATAAATACAGCCTATTTACCCTATTCAACCTATAAACACGTATTCTAGTGATTCACCTGCTTTAAGTAACACCTCAGTGCCCAACAATTGATGGTTTGGTTTTATTTTATTATTTTATTATATTATTTGTTATATTTATTATTAACAGTACAGTAAGGTGCTACTGTTGGTGGATGTGACTGTTATTTGTCCAATGAGCTTGATTACACAAGGCAAGATTTTTCCATCTACCCAAGAGGATAATATAAGATATTAAACAAGTACCAGTACGCTGAAAATGCAAAAAAAAAAAAAAAAAAACGGTGCAAATTAGAGAGGGCATGGCAAATAGGTCCTATCCAAAGCATTCATTGAATCACATAATTCCAAGCAAGTATAACTATTAGCATTACCAAATAAACTCTGCAAAAAAAGAAACGTCACTTTTTTCAAAAGATAATTTTGTACAGTCCAAATAAGCTTTACAAATCTTTATTGGAAAGGGTTTAAACAATGTTCGAACAATGAACCATAAACAATTATTGCACATACACCTGTAGAACAGTCCTTAAGACACTAACAGTAACTCACAGTTACAATAACTTGGGACACTATAGAGACCTTTCTACTGACTCTGAAAAACAAGAACAAAAAACAAAAAAAGAAGAACGATGCCTAGGGTTCCTGCTCACCTGCGTGAACATGCGATAGGCCTGCTGCAGGGGACATGAGGAATGCAGATGTGGCCAGAGCCCCCCGCCCCCCGTTCGGGGATTCATTATTCCATTTCTGTTCATCAAATGTCTTTGAAACTTGTTGAGTTGTTGAATCTTTTTATGTTAATACAAATATTTATACATTTTAAGAAATTTGCTGGAAATAAAAGCAGTTGATTGTGAGCAGATGTTTCTTTTTTTTGCTGAGTTTAGATTTAGTCTAGCCAAAGCATTGTCTTTTTTTTAAATAATGCAATTAGGGTAAATCTAAAGCCATGATTTGGCTTGATTAACCTTGATTACATTCTCTACATAAACTAATTGGAACTGCCAGTCTGTGCTGTGTAGCAGGGACCAGAATCAGACAATACTGATGAGACTGCTGTGTGTGTGTGACAGGTTCCAGTTTCAGGCTCTGGAGCACTGCCTGTGTGCAGGAGAGCCCATTAACCCTGAGGTGATGAGTAAATGGAGAGAGCTCACAGGCCTTGATATCTATGAGGGATATGGGCAGACTGAGACTGTGAGTGAATGGGGGAGACATTTTACTTTCGCTGTTTTAATTAAATGGTTTTGATTTCAGCAACACTGTGAGTAGTGAGTTCACAATTGAAAGAAACAAATGCACAATTTATTTGCAAAATCTGAGAAGCACACCGATGAAAGTAATAATTAGACAATTCCAGGATTATTGGCACTCTTGATATGATGAATAAATAATGAACATTTTTGTCTATACTAAATGGTATTGAACTAACAAAGTATTGAACTTAAATGATCCAGTGGCAATATTTTTTATGTGGAAAGTATTCAGATTGCTCTACTGAAATTGTAAATATTTATTCATGGGTTTTGATTATTTTGGGGCCCCCTTTTGCCCAGGGCTGTGGGCTACAGTCCAGCTTAACCTGTGTGTAAATTGGCCCTGCTGTAGGTTGTTGCAGAAGTGTCTGTGTACATAATAACCATGTGTGTATTCGTGCTTAGAACATTACACCTATAACTTGGAGTACTTGCTGTATATATCAAACATGGTTTTTAGGCTTAATGGTACTGATTTGTGAATGGTGTACATTGGTGCTATATACTTCAATATAGGTAGAGATCTAAAGTTAACAAATAATCTTATACTTAGATTACAAGCTGTAATGTTTGAGCCAGATTCTTCTTTGCTTTGATTTTATTTGTGCTTAGCTAACCTAATGTTGTGTGGGTGTCTGGTGAATTGGCTGGGTCAGTGTTGTTTTTCACTCTGTATGTTTAGATTTGAAAAAGGATGATAAGGCTCTCTTCACGCACAAAAACAAGTTTGATTTTATTTGCCTACTTATGGCCTTGTATGTGCCTGTGCCAATGTAAATGTTATAAAATGTTGTGTAAACAATCATTAAAGTAGCAACAGGAGAACATTTATCCTTCATTTCAAAAAGCAGAAATGCATAACTAATTTGGACCTAATTCTATAAGGTGACAGATTAGCAGATGCAGGATTGGATCTATTGTATCAATAAACTGTCATCTGAGAAAATCTTTTTGGTAATTTATCAGGTTTTGATTGCTGGCACTTTCAAAGGTATGGAAATTAGACCTGGTTCTTTTGGCAAAGCATCACCAGCTTATGATGTGCAGGTAAATATAATCTGCTGAGGTGTTTTGTTGTGTTTGATTTGTGAAATTAATGTAAATTATTGAACTACATGGGCAATTGTATTTCATTTATAACTCCTTCTGTTCTGATTTATGTGGTGGATGTAGGTTATAAATGAAGAAGGAAATATTGTTGCTCGGGGAACAGAAGGAAATCTGGCTATCAGAGTGAAACCAGATAGACCATTCTCTCTCTTCACTGAGTACATGGTATATACTTTCTGTTCTGTCTTGGTAGACAAAACACTTTAATACACTTAAAATACTTTAACTGAGAAAGTGTTTCTTCTGTTGAAAGCCATATCTAAAATCCTTATCTGACAAATTTATTGTTCCATATTTGAACACTTTCAAAGTCATAACTGAATAGCTATCCATTTACAATTGGTGTTTATATAGCCACGGTCATTTTAGCAAATAGCAAATCCTGATCCACTCGTAACGTGGTGACTAAGCTGCAGTAAACCAATAAATTCAATCTTCAAATGTACATAAGGTGGGTTCAGAAAGTATCCAGATTGCTTCAGTTTTTGCACACTTTGTGTTATTGATTTAAAGTACATTTAATGTCCATTAATCTACACAAATGACAAAGGGGGGAAAAAGTTTTTAGCTTTTGCAAATAGATTAAAAACTCATCTCCTTTAGATAGGTATTCAGACCTTTGGCTGAGGCATGCCAAATTGAGCTCAGGTGCATTCTGTTTGCTTTGATTATCTTGAGTTGTCTCTAGGACTCGTTAACTAGGCTAGAAGGGCCTTGTTCAGCGAGGTGACCAAGAATCCAGTCACCACTCTAACAGATGTAAGAACTTGCCAGAAGGACAACCATCTCAGAAATACTCCATCAAACAGGCCTTTATGGTAGTGTGGGTAGATGGAAGGCACTCCTGATTAAAAGAAAGGCAAATACAGGACTCTGAGTATGAGGGGGGAACATCTATGGTCTGATGAGACCAAACTTTAACTCTGTGCTAAACTCCAAGCACTATTTATGTCCGACAAATTCCAGGTAATGCTCATCAACTGGCTAATTCCATCCCTACAGTGAAGCATGGTGGTGGCAATATCATACCACGTGGGCACTTCTCAGTAACGGGGACAGGAGGACTGGTAAGAATTGAAGGAAGGATGAATACAGTGAGGTCATTGAAGAAAAGCTTCTCTAGATTGCACACAACCTCAAACTGGGGCAAAGGTACACCTTGCACCATGACAAGTCTTTCAATGCCCTTGAGTGGCCTAGGGAAAATTTACACTTGAGTGGCTCTAGTCAAAACCCTATAGAACATCTGTGGTAAGACCTGAAATGGCAGTTCACAGATGCCCCTCCTTCAATCTGATTGAACTTAAGTGTCTGCCAGGATGAATGGGAGAAATTGCCTAAATCCAGGTGTGCAAAGCTTGTAGTGATTTACCCAAGAAGCAAGAAGCTGTAATTACTGCCAAAGGTGCTTTACAAAATACTGAATAAAGGGTCTGAATACTTTATCTAAATGAGATATTTCAGTTTTTAATTTTTAAATACATTAGAAAAATGGCAAAAAAAGTACATTTAATCAATTTTAAATGTTTTAAATGTTTAAATAAATTTTAAAATACTAAATAAGTGTGTAAAAATGAAGTGGTTTAAATACTTTATGAACTCTCTGTATCTGTTTGCACCAGAAGCACATATTATGCATAATGCAGTGTGGCTCTCAAACTGGTGTACATTTTTATTCTTTCCAACTGCCAACATACTTTATGGCTTATTGGTGGCTTGTACAAACTAGGAGACAGAAATATGACCCCTTTGTAAAAGCCCAAGGACCAGTTTGGGGAAAAACAGTTTATGGTCATATGTGTGAGTGCTTTCTGTACTGTTATTTCCCACACTGCCTGTAGGGAGAGCCAGAGAAAACAGCAGATTGTTTCCGTGGCGATTTCTACCTCACAGGTGACAGAGGTATAATGGACCAGGACGGATATCTGTGGTTTGTTGGCAGAGCTGATGATGTCATACTGTCTGCAGGGTAAGAGTGATCTAACAGAACAAAATAGCATGAAATGGAATAGATGAAGCTCAGTCTTGATTTTATATTGCTAAAACTGTACTGTTTTTAATTCGAAGGGTTTAAGGCTTTGATTATATATGTAATATATGAATATATATATGAACAAATATATGTATATATATGTGTATAGGTGTGTGTGTGTGTGTGTATATGTATGTATATATATATATATGTATATATATATGAATATATATATATATATATATGAATATATATGAATATATATATATATATATATGAATATATATATATATATATATATGAATATATATATATTAATATATATATATATATGAATATATATATATATATATGAATATATATATATATATATATATATATATATATGAATATATATGAATATATATGAATATATATATTAATATATATATATATATATATATATATGAATATATATATATATATGAATATATATATATATATGAATATATATATATATGAATATATATTCATATATTCATATATATATATTCATATATATTCATATATATTCATATATATATATATTCATATATATATATATATATATATATTCATATATATATATATATTCATATATATATTCATATATATTCATATATATTCATATATATTCATATATATATATTCATATATATATATATATATATATATATATATATGAATATATATATATATATATTCATATATATATATATTCATATATATATATATATATATATATGAATATATATATATATATATGAATATATATATATATATTCATATATATATATATATATATATATATATATATATATGAATATATATATATGAATATATATATATATATGAATATATATATATATGAATATATATATGAATATATGAATATATATTCATATATATATATGAATATATATATATGAATATATATGAATATATATATATGAATATATATATATATATATGAATATATATTCATATATATATATGAATATATATATATATATGAATATATATTCATATATATATATATGAATATATATTCATATATTCATATATATATATTCATATATATATATATATTCATATATATATATATATATGAATATATATATATATGAATATATATATATGAATATATGAATATATATTCATATATATGAATATATATTCATATATATGAATATATATTCATATATATGAATATATATTCATATATTCATATATATATATTCATATATATATATATTCATATATATATATATATATGAATATATATATATATATGAATATATATATATGAATATATGAATATATATTCATATATATATATATGAATATATATATATATATGAATATATATTCATATATATATATATGAATATATATTCATATATTCATATATATATATTCATATATATATATATATTCATATATATATATATATATATGAATATATATATATATGAATATATATATATGAATATATGAATATATATTCATATATATGAATATATATTCATATATATGAATATATATTCATATATATGAATATATATTCATATATATATATGAATATATATTCATATATTCATATATATATATTCATATATATATATATATATGAATATATATATATATATATATTCATATATATATATATTCATATATATATATATATATGAATATATATATATATTCATATATATATATTCATATATATATATTCATATATATTCATATATATGAATATATATTCATATATATGAATATATATGAATATATATGAATATATATATATGAATATATATATATATATATATGAATATATATGAATATATATATTCATATATATATATATATATATATATATATATATATTCATATATATATATATATATATATATATATATGAATATATATATATATATATATATATATATATATGAATATATATATATATATATATATATGAATATATATATATATATATATATATATATATATGAATATATATATATATATATATATATATATGAATATATATATATATGAATATATATGAATATATATATTCATATATATATATATATATATATATATATATATATATATGAATATATATATATATATATATTCATATATATATATATTCATATATATATATATATATATATATATATTCATATATATATATATATATATATATTCATATATATATATATATGAATATATATATATGAATATATATGAATATATATATTCATATATATATATATATATATATATATATGAATATATATATTCATATATATATATATATATATATATATATATGAATATATATATTCATATATATTCATATATATATATTCATATATATATATATATGAATATATATATATATATATATATATATGAATATATATATATATATATATATATTCATATATATATATATATATGAATATATATATATGAATATATATGAATATATATATTCATATATATATATATATATATATATATATATATATATATATATATATATATATATATATATATATATGAATATATATATATATATATATATATATATGAATATATATATGAATATATATATATATATATATATATATATATATATATATATATGAATATATATATATGAATATATATATATATATATTCATATATATATATATATATATATATATATATTCATATATATATATATATATATATATATATATATATATATATATATATATATATATATATATATATATATGAATATATATATATATATATGAATATATATGAATATATATATATATATGAATATATATGAATATATATATGAATATATATATATATGAATATATATGAATATATATATATATTCATATATATATATATTCATATATATATATATATGAATATATATATATATATATATATATGAATATATATATATATATATGAATATATATGAATATATATATATATGAATATATATATATATGAATATATATTCATATATATATATATATATTCATATATATATATATTCATATATATTCATATATATATATATATATTCATATATATATATATATATATATATTCATATATATATATATATGAATATATATATATATGAATATATATATATATTCATATATATATATATTCATATATATATATATATGAATATATATATATATATATATATGAATATATATATATATATATGAATATATATGAATATATATATATATGAATATATATATATATGAATATATATATATATTCATATATATTCATATATATATATATATTCATATATATTCATATATATATATATAAATATATATATATATTCATATATATTCATATATATATATATATATATTCATATATATATATATATATATATATATATATATATATATATATATATATATATATATATATATATATATATATATATATATGAATATATATGAATATATATATATATTTATATATATATATGAATATATATATGAATATATATATATATATGAATATATATATATGAATATATGAATATATATTCATATATATATATTCATATATATATATATATTCATATATATATTCATATATATATATAAATATATATATATTCATATATATTCATATATATATATATTCATATATATATATATATATATATATATATATATATATATATATATTCATATATATATATATATATATATATATATATATATGAATATATATATATGAATATATGAATATATATTCATATATATATATATGAATATATATTCATATATATGAATATATATTCATATATTCATATATATATATATTCATATATATATATATATATATATATATATATATATATATGAATATATATATATATATATATATATATTCATATATATATATATATATATATATATATATATATATATATGAATATATATATATATATATATATATTCATATATATATATATATATATATATATATATATATATATATATATGAATATATATATATGAATATATGAATATATATTCATATATATATATATGAATATATATTCATATATATGAATATATATTCATATATTCATATATATATATATATATTCATATATATATATATTCATATATATATATATATTCATATATATATATATATATATGAATATATATATATATATATATGAATATATATATATATGAATATATATATATATATATACATACATATATATATATATATATATATATATATACATATATATTCATATATATATATATTCATATATATATTCATATATATATATTCATATATATTCATATATATTCATATATATATATTCATATATATATATATATGAATATATATTCATATATTCATATATATATATTCATATATATATGAATATATATATATATATTCATATATATATATATATATTCATATATATATTCATATATATATATATATATGAATATATATATATATGAATATATGAATATATATGAATATATATATATATATGAATATATATATATGAATATATATGAATATATATGAATATATATATATGAATATATATGAATATATATATATGAATATATATGAATATATATGAATATATATATATATATATATATATATATTCATATATATATATGAATATATATATTCATATATATATATATATATATATATATATATATTCATATATATATATATATATATATATATGAATATATATATATATATATATGAATATATATGAATATATATATATATTTATATATATATATGAATATATATTCATATATATATATATATATATTCATATATATATATATATATATATATATATATATATATATATTCATATATATATATATATATATATATATATATATATATGAATATATATGAATATATATATATATATATGAATATATATGAATATATATATATATTTATATATATATATGAATATATATATGAATATATATATATATATGAATATATATGAATATATATATATTCATATATATATATATTCATATATATATATATATATATGAATATATATATATATATATATATATATATATATATATATATATGAATATATATATATGAATATATATGAATATATATATATATGAATATATATATATATGAATATATATATATATGAATATATATATATATTCATATATATTCATATATATATATATATTCATATATATTCATATATATATATAAATATATATATATATTCATATATATTCATATATATATATATATTCATATATATATATATGAATATATATATATATGAATATATATGAATATATATATATATGAATATATATATATATGAATATATATATATATGAATATATATATATATTCATATATATTCATATATATATATATATTCATATATATTCATATATATATATAAATATATATATATATTCATATATATTCATATATATATATATATTCATATATATATATATATATATATATATATATGAATATATATATATATATGAATATATATGAATATATATATATATTTATATATATATATGAATATATATATGAATATATATATATATATGAATATATATGAATATATATATATAAATATATATATATATTCATATATATATATATATATTCATATATATATATATATATTCATATATATATATATATATATATATATATTCATATATATATATATATATATATATATATATATATATATATATATATATATGAATATATATATATATATATATATATATATATATATATATGAATATATATATTCATATATATTCATATATATTCATATATATATATATATTCATATATATATATTCATATATATGAATATATATGAATATATATTCATATATATGAATATATATATATGAATATATATATATATATATATGAATATATATATATATATATGAATATATATATATGAATATATATATATATATATGAATATATATATATATGAATATATATATATGAATATATGAATATATATTCATATATATATATATGAATATATATTCATATATATGAATATATATTCATATATTCATATATATATATTCATATATATATATATTCATATATATATATATATATTCATATATATATATATTCATATATATATATATATTCATATATATATATATTCATATATATATTCATATATATATATTCATATATATTCATATATATTCATATATATATATTCATATATATATATATATGAATATATATTCATATATTCATATATATATATTCATATATATATTCATATATATATATATATTCATATATATATATTCATATATATATATATATATATGAATATATATATATATGAATATATGAATATATATGAATATATATATATATATGAATATATATGAATATATATGAATATATATATATATATATATATATATATATATATATATATATATATGAATATATATATATATATATATATATATATATGAATATATATATATATATATTCATATATATATATGAATATATATATATGAATATATATATGAATATATATATATATATGAATATATATATATATATATTCATATATATTCATATATATGAATATATATATATGAATATATATATATGAATATATATATATATATATATATATATATATTCATATATATATATATATTCATATATATATTATATATATATATGAATATATATATATATATATATTCATATATATATGAATATATATATATGAATATATATATATATATATGAATATATATATATATATATATTCATATATATATATGAATATATATATATGAATATATATATGAATATATATATATATATGAATATATATATATATATATTCATATATATTCATATATATGAATATATATATATGAATATATATATATATATATATATATATATATATATATATATATATTCATATATATATATATATTCATATATATATTATATATATATATGAATATATATATATATATATATGAATATATATATATATATATATATATTCATATATATATATATATATATGAATATATATATATATATGAATATATATATATATATATATATATATTCATATATATATATATATTCATATATATCTTATATATATATATGAATATATATATATATATATATGAATATATATATATATATATATATATGAATATATATATATATATATGAATATATATATATATATATATATATATATATATATATATATATATATGTCTCGCAAGGAAAGCCTTAATTTTTAGAGAACCATGAAGAAAGCCAGTTATAAGGGTGGCTGCCCCCCCCCCTCGAGATAACGATAAGACCAAGGTCCCTCCCGGTTGTTTAGTCGTCTTGCTTGCGTCATTTTTTTAACCTAGGGAAATGGGAATCTTGGTTTTTGAAAACCTAGGTAAAAGAGAACCCTGGTTTTTGAAAACCTAGGTAAAAGAGAACCCTGGTTTTTGAAAACCTAGGTAAATAGAAACACTGGGTTTTTGTTTCCTGGGTTGTTGGAAATGCCTGGGTTCTGATTTTATGTGTAAAGTAAAACCCCTGGTTTCAATTCTATGGGTAAGTGAAATAGGCCTTTTCTGGAAACCTATGGGTTATCTAGTGTGTAAATACAGTATAAATACTGGAGCTTAAGCTCAGGGTATGGGGGATCACTTCTGAGAATTCTCATCGGTGTGGATCTCGTGTGGTGGAATGAAACAATAAAGCTGGACCCTTGCTTCTTCTCACTCACGGCTGGTGTATTTTTTCTATCTCCAACTGGTCTCAGAGGTAGATGTGAGTATTGGCTTCTAAGTTGAATTTTAAATGTTTGTGGGTAATAGGCTAAATTCGAGCCAACATTTGGCGACCCAGATGGGACTGGGCTAAGATCTATATGTCTGGAATCTCTCCCGTGGGACTTCGCTCTCTAAGCAACAGACAGGCCGTATAGGAAAAGGCATTGCAGACGCCTGTTATTTCAAAGCTCTGTTTTAGTGGTCTGTTGTTACGATTGAGAAGCACCGGGGTGGGAAGAAAGACTAAGTGGGTCTCCAAAAGAACCTGGAGTGAGTGAGAAGAGGTAAGAGAGAAGTGTAGATTGTAGAATGTACTTTTTATAATTGTAATAAAGAAATGGTATATGTGTTGTGTGAGTGAAAGTCCTGCAATACCGCTGGAGGAAGGGAAAAAAGGTAGAAAAAAGAGTAGAGAAATAGAGAAATACTCCAGGGCGGGGATAGAAAGCAGGTGGAAAATGAGGCCTCAGACCCCAGATACCGGCTACTAGACTTGACTAGCAGTCTAGTGGTGGCTGCATTGGTGGGGACCCCTAATACCGCTGGAAAAGGATTAGATAAAAGATAGATAGATAGATTAGATTCCAGGGCTGGATAGAGAGGGGAATAAATCCTGGGCCCAGGTCCGGGTCGTGCAATACAGCATGCCCGGTGTATGAATGGAATATGTACTAACAAATGTGTGTGCTTAAAATATATGTGCTTATAATATGTATAATATGAGTGTGGTGTGAGAGCGTGTAAGTTTTGGAGACAGGGAAAAAGTATTTATTAGTGCTCTGAACAAGAGAGCTCCATACATTTGACGCTTGATAAGATTTAGGGAAAAAGAAAAAAGGGGAAAAAAAAAAAGGGAGAATAATAATAATAATTTTTTTTTTTTGAAAAAGTTGTATTTAATTTATGTGACTGTAAGCTTCATACATGCGAGCTGGTGTGAAGGCGTTTTATATTCTGAGACCACAATGGTGTGTATGTAATAACTAAATATGTGTAAGAGAGTGTGTGACACAATGTGTATATGAGTGTGCCGACGTTGTTGATAGAAAGGGGTGTATGTGTGTGTTCCTATCTGTTCTTATCTGCACAAGCAGGCCTGTCTTCTGTGTGGAAAGGAAAAAAGGAAAAGAAGAAAAATGTGTGTGTGTGCGCACTTCAGATTGAGCTGACTAATATAGAACAGTGTGAGATTTTTGTTTTTAAATTTGTTTTAATGTTTTGAATCTGATATGGACTTTCTGTGAGTCGAGTGTGACTGTGTGTATTATAACTTTATTGGTATCAATAACTGCTGTTTTAAAAACTGGAGGAGCATGCAAGAATTGTAAACAAACAAACAAAAAAAAAAAACATTTATTTTTTTTTGTTTTTTAATATTTTAGGCATCTGTCAGACTGCCCATTGGGTGAATAAGAACTTCCAGACCAGTAATATATAACAAAATTGTTGAGAAATCAGGGAGTCAGTCCATTGGGACCTTTTCATTTATATTCCATAAATTATGAAGGTGTTGTTCAGTTAAATGACAAATAATAATACAATTTAATTTTTGTTTAATTACCCAAAATTGGGTAATGTTGAATAGGTAAATATTATGTCTAAGAATATTGTAAACATGTAAGAATTGTCTGTTGTGTGAGGCTGTGTGAATTACCTAAAGTTAAACTTAAAACTTATAAGAGTAATTGAATCATTTAACTTAATTAATTAATCATCATAAGTAAATTGAGTGTATGTACTTTGAGTGTATGTGAGTCCCTAGGGAGGCTGGCTGGGCCAAGTACCGACGGAAGGGAAAAGCGGGCATAAATCGGTACGAGATAGGCTAAGCAGGCGGGAACAACGGACAAGGTAGGAGGAAAACATTTGGCTGTGAGGCATAACTTAGTGGATTTAGGGGGTGTGTGCGGCCGACTTTAAGAGCTGAGAGGTGTGAGACACGACCAGAGTTATGGCTGAATGTAAGAAAAAGATGAGCCCGATAGAGAGGGTGATAAGCAAACACTGTACAGATGAGAAGGACATTAGACATTATTGTAAAAAATGGAGTGAGAAGACTAGTGGTGAGTGGAAATGGCCCGAGGAAGGTACTTTTGATGAACAGCTATGCCAGATAATGAAAGAGAGATTAGCTGTATGGAATGAACAGAAAAAAGGCTTGAGAGTGAGGGAGAAATGTGTGAAGACAGAGAAGATAGTGGACTGGTTTGTGGAGGCAGGGAAAGAAGAGAAGGAGAAGGATAGGCGGTAGAGAGAACGAAAAGAGGCGGTGATACGGAAGAAAGAAGAAAGGGAAGCAAGCCTAGGAAAAAAGATAAAAGAAGCCATTCAGGAGGAATTGGCCGAGGCCCCGCCCTCATATAATCCTCAGTACCGCCCTCCAGTGAGACCTGTCGGAAGTGCCCCACCCGCCGGGCTCTACATGATGCAAGACCTGGAAGACAGAGAAGATGAATGGAAGGAAACTGAGGTGGACATAAAGGGAACATTCACCGGATACCAAAGAATGAGGCATCGCATGCGGGAGGATGAAGAACGTATCAAAATGGAAGGAGCTGCCGGATACGAGGATAGAACCCCGGTCGAGAACGAAAGCCCACGGCTGGACCTCCCACAGGTAGGCAACAAGGAGAGGGACAGGGAACTACAGGAGTATATGAAAAACTGGACCCGCACTCCGGGGTGGCCGGAGCACAGGGAGATCCCCCCCAGCACTAGCACCCCGAGGCCAGGGTCACGGCCGATGGTGCACAAGCACAAAGACAAGGAACTGGAGGAAATACAGGAGCAGGAGGGGCATGGGACCAGGGGCAATCAAGAAAGTTGTCGGAGCGAGAGAGGGCACGAGGGTGGAAACGGAGCACAAGGGGCTCCACATACCAAAGGAGGAGGAAAAAGTGAGCCGAGAGACAATGTGGGGCGGATGGTCCGTATAGAGGGGGATGTGGTGCTCTCCCCATATGCTGTCGAGGAGGATAAGGAATTGGAGGGCAGGATTCGACGGCTAGAGGACGGGATATCATACGGCGTGGGTAAAATGGATGAATTGAAAAATCTCGCAGGTCAAGCGTTCCAAATGGCGACTGCTGTGAAAAATAAGTATGCGCACAAGCCGCGTTTGGGAGAGTCAAAATCACAAAGGTCGGGAAGAGCACTGAACCAGTCAGCAGGAAAACATGTGAAAAGCCTGAGTAAGGCCTCAAAAGTCCTAATATATCACCAGCAGAAGAAGAAGCAAGTAAGTTCAGACATGGAACTGGACGACCAAGTGGGGACTGAGAGCGAGGGGACTGAAACAGACAACGAAGGAAAAGTTGAACAAGACGTCAATGAGGAGGAGGACTTGGACGATTTGAAGCTTAGAGGAGCACTACGGAACAGGGAAAGCCTGAGGCCCCCAGTGAGATTCGAACCTGGTGTCACAGCGTGCTTGGCGCATGCCCGCTCCCAGTCGGAGCCCAGCCTTACTCAGATGCCCCTCATGGTTAAAGGAAAAGCCCTACATTATGCACCCTGGAGTTTCATGGACCTAACGGGCCTGATCCAACGATTACCCAACATGTGTGAAGGGGGGCAGAAATGGATTACACAGTTTGAGGAAAAAACATCAGGACAGCACCTGGCGATAGGCGATATCAAAGCCATTCTCTGCCAAACAGTGGGCAAGGGACGGGCTGAAGAAATTTTCGATGGGGCAGAACACAGGGATTTGATAGACGACCCCAAGGCTGAGGCCATCCCGTTTGGCCTATACCGACAAGACATATGGGATGCTGTGAGGAGTATGTATCCGGCTAAGATGGACCCTGGGAAGCTTGAAAATATAAAACTGAAAGACGAAGAAAACGTGATAACCTTCATACAAAAGTTTCAAGATAAATGGAGGGATGAAACGGGTGCCAAATGGGACGATTCAGTGGCAAGTGTGGGACTGTTCAAACTGCTATTGAAGAAGGCTCTCCCTGGGGAGGTACAGAAGAAGTTAGAGGAAGTGGTGGGGCTCAACGCAATGGAATGGGCTTCATTTCTGGCACATGTGACCCATCACGTGGAGCAACACAGGAAGCTGAAAAAAGAAGCTAAAGATGCCACTGAAACCCTAATGAGCCAACTCTATAAAGCACAGCTCGGCGAACTGACCAGGACTAAACAGGAAGAGAAGGAACGGAGGAGGGAGCACATTAAACAAGCGGCAGTGATGGTGCCCCATACACAAGCGTCAGCCCCAGCACAGGCTGACCCTATGCTGTTGGCCAAGGGATACCAAACCCACCCACAACAGCAAGTCCCACACATAACTACTATGCTGCACCCCGCCCAGATGGATTACATATATCATATGAGGGCCCCCATGCACCCGGGAATGCCACCTGCCTGGGGGAGGGGACGAGGATACGGACGGGGTCGAGTTTTGCCCAGGCCAAATATGGCAACTGAAGGGTGTTGGGGATGCGGTGATCCTAGCCACTTCAGGAGAAATTGTCCACATGTCCCACGACCAACTTGGGGAGACCGCGTGGATAGGGCTGAAAGAAGAGGTCAGGTGCTTGGACCGAGAGCACCGGAGAGCTATGGAATGCCACCTCGGTGCCAACCGCTACCCCCAGTACCCCAAGGTGGCCCCATGTATGGCCCCTATGGGGAGCCGGGACCCAGCCAGAGTTGAGGAGGCCGAGAGAAGCCCAGGGGGGAGCTCATGCAGTCCGTCACCACACTGCATCCAGAACAAGAGCCAACTGTTACAGTGACGATCGGAAACACCTTGCAAGCACCTTTTATGATCGACACTGGAGCTACATATTCAAGTATAGGGAAAGAAGGTTCACAGCTCCCCCTCACCTGTAAGGCTATTCAAACTATGGGCTTCTCAGGAAAAATACAGACCTTACGATTCACCGAGCCTCAAGAACTATCTCTGGATGGTGTGACAATACAAGCACCACTGTTATATTCGCCAGGAGCGCCTGTTAACTTACTGGGACGTGATGCCCTGTGTAAGTTGGGAGCTCAGATACAGTGCGAAGCGACTGGGATTTGGGTGACGTTCCCCAAATCAATATCCACACAATTCTTACTGTTGCACGAGCCACCTAGCACCGCCCGTAATGTGAGGATGGTATACTGGCTAGAGATGTCCGATCCAGCTAACTCGGAACTCTGGCACAGATACGCAGAATGGAAACCATGGTTACAGTACATGCGGCCCGATTGCACCGAAGTGGAGGCCCCTTTATATTGCACTATTAAAAATGATGACGGTGGACGAGACCAGAAATATGCTCAGCTTTGGGAGGACATGGAACAGGGACAAGTAATGGACATTAAAACCATGGAAATAATAAGCGGCCCACAGGGAGTGGCGGCTATTATAAAGCTCCCAGATAGAATCGCTAACTGGTATCAGCTGGAAGGGACAGCGCCCCATGTCACACTCATGGTCACCAAAGGCCTGGAACGGGAAGAGGTAGAGCCAATGATAGGGCAGGCAAAAGAAGTACAAGAGTGGAAGCCAACTACCAATCCATCCTTGCACAAGTCGCCTGATGGAAAGTTTGTGCGAATCTCAGTAACAGCAGTTGATACCGCCGTGGCCACTAGTGTCTGCATATGCACGAACACGGACCGGAGTGGTTTACAAATGGCAGTTAAGGCAGCAAAAGATCAGGACAATGAGGAAATACTGAAAACTATTCCAGAAGAGCTATGGACAAAACATCCGACCGACGTAGGGTTGGTTAAATCCGCCGACCTAGCTCAGATTAAGGTAAAAGAGAATGCAAGGTTGCCCTACCAGAAACAGTATCCGTTGTCAGTGCAAGCTAGAGAAGGCATACAGCCCACAATACACGGATTGGTAGAGGCCGGAGTTCTAATCTCCACGCGAAGTCAGTGCAATACCCCCATTTTTCCAGTTAGAAAACCTGACTCAGAGAAGTGGAGGCTAGTACATGATTTGCGTGCTATTAACCAAATTGTGATACCGGAAACACCAGTAGTGCCAGACCCACACACCCTATTGTCGAACATTCCAGAAGGGACCAAATGGTATACTGTCATAGATTTATGCTCAGCATTTTTTAGCGTGCCACTGCACCCAGACTCACAGCATTTGTTTGCTTTCACATACGAAGGGCAGCAGTACACATACACTAGACTTCCGTAGGGATACTGTGAAAGCCCATCCATATTTAATCAGGTACTGGCTCAAGACCTCTCAGCCCTGGAGTGCCGTAGCACCATCTTGCAATATGTCGACGACCTTTTGATTTGTAGTGCGTCTAAAGAGCAATGCCAGCACGACTCTCTAAAGGTTCTAAGAATGTTGGCCGAAAATGGCCACAAAGTAAGTAAAGAAAAGTTGCAATTTTGTAGACAAAAGGTGGAATACCTAGGTCGTGTGTTAGAGGGAGAAAGCCGTACTATAGCACCAAAGCATGTAGAGGCCATACGCAAGGCCCCACAGCCAACCACCGTGCGACAGATGTTGGCATTTCTAGGAATGGCGGGGTTCAGTCGTCCATGGATATGTGAGTTCGCGCTAAGGGTCCAACCATTACGGGATATGATTAAGGCAGCAGACCAATCACAGCCAAATGCCCCCCTCGTCTGGACTCCTGAAGCTCTAGCTGCACTCGCAGATATTAAAATGGCCTTAATGACCGCTCCTGCATTGGCTAACCCAGATTATAGCAAACCTTTTCACCTCTATGTATCCGAAAGAAAGGGGTACGCATCGGCCGTCCTAACTCAGCAGCAACAAGGGATGGGAAAACAGGCCATCTCCTATTACAGCACGGCTCTTGATAACGTGGAAAAAGGGATGCCCCCCTGTTATCGGTCTTTGGCAGCGGCCGCATTTGCATATCAGAAAGCGTCCTCAATCACCATGGGGCACCCAGTTACATTATATACGACCCATGCACTGCATGCGCTCCTAACGAGTCAGACCTTTGTGATAACGAACTCCCGTCGAACAGGATATGACTCCATTCTGTCAGCCCCGGAGCTCACCATAGAACGGTGCACCACGGTGAATCCGGCCGATAAACTGGTAACCCCGATAGATGGTGTACCCCATGAGTGCGTAGCAGTATCAGAGATATTTTTGAAAGCGCGTTCAGATTTGGAGAACTGCCCTATTGATAATGCTAAGCATACGTATTTTGTGGACGGTTCCTGTTATCGTACTAATACGGGCAATAAGGCTGGGTTGGCAGTAGTAGAAGCACGACGAAACCCGGCGACGTTTGAGGTAGTGATGAGTGTTCCGCTCCCCCAACCCTGCTCGGCCCAGCTAGCTGAACTACGGGCGTTGACAGCTGCATGTAATTTGGGCCGTAATGAGAGTTGCAATATATATACGGACTCAGCCTATGCTCATGGAGTCTGCCATGTGTTTGGACCAATCTGGGCTCAAAGGGGATTCCAGCGGGCAGATGGGACCGCCGTGACCCACGGGGAGGCGATTTCAGATTTACTAGATTTTTACAGCAGGGCTAATAGTACTCTTTTTCCTTTTCTACGACCCAATGTTTAAAAGAAATGCCCTGGATTCCTATCATACATTACACCCACTAGCGACTGCTACTTCCCGCACAGCCCTCTATCCTCGTATTAGGCGTGTTCGATCCTGGACGGCCCCTGGCTCCACTATAGGTTCCCGTAGCTCGATGTGCGCGTTAGCTCTCCTTAGACTCGCCCATGAAGAGTCCCTGATTGGGAGAAGTCCCTATTTGGCCTCATTCACTTTCTCCCCAGCTCGGTCTGTGGAGATTCGCGTAGGACATCTTAGAATTACTGGTAGGGCACGGACGAGTAGGTGCTCCTTCGAGCTGCCCACGATTGGCCCCCTGTGGCTACCGTTCCTTTGCTCGGCTACGGCATGTTCTTACCATGATAGTACAGGGTCACCCTTCGCATCCCGGGCTCTCCACCCCCTCCTCATTGCCCCGATGTCAACTCCACTCGCACATAAATTAATGAAATTACAATATTATTCAATCTCTACCGCTAACACTTCGCTCACGGAGGAGCAGAGTAACATGTACATGGCATGGATGGTCCACACTGCTCGATCTGTGACGGATCGCTCGTGTCTCGTATGTCATGATCGTAGCCTCACCCCCCATTTTATGCTGCCTATGGGGAACCTCAAAGAATGTCTCACCAACCCCTATTCTGTTGATTTTTTGTGTCCTACTGTGTGCCTCCTTGGGGCCCTTTCGGCTGATTTTGGCCCATCGTGGATGCACAATGCAAGCTCCTCATGCCTGTTTCACCCTGTAACCACTCAAGTGTCGACTTTTGTCCGCGTCCAACCATCTCTGCCCTCGTTCTTTCCCATCTGCCTCTGCTCCTCTGTTGGCGTATATCCTGTGGGAAATATGTCTGCCCGATGTAATGTCTCCCTGTTCGCTAATGATTTGCAAATTGAAACCCCCTCTGTTTGTGATTCACCCCCATGCACCCCCAACGTGGTAATTCCCCTACCTGATCTTAGTGGTGGTACTGTTCCCCTTGCGGATGTGTTCTGGTTTTGCGGGGGCCAACGTGTACGCCAGACCTTGCCTGCGGAGTGGCAGGGATGCTGCGCCCCGGTTAGGTTGGATGGTAAGACCCGTGTTTTGTTGGTGGCTGACCGCCCGTCATCCGGCCGGTCCCGTTCACGCCGCGACGTGGCCCAATGGACTCAGTATGTCCGTGACGCTGATGCAGCGAACTATTCTGACTGGGCTGCTGGTGAGACCGTCCATCTTGACTTTGGGGGTACCCCCGTTGGCGTTCCTGCTCGCTACAGAGCCATGGAGGCCGTTGGCAGTGGTGTACCGTCTATTTTACTCCCGGCCGTGCAGATCAACCGCAACGTGGCATGGATTAATTACATGTGGTACAACGAGCAACGCTTCATTAACTACTCGCTGAGTGCTCTCGGACTGGTCCGTGATCAGCTCCATGCCACTTCCCTCATGGCTGCTCAGAACCGTTTTGTCCTGGACCAGATGCGGGCCCCGGAGGAAGGTGTCTGTACAATGATTGGTCCCGAGTGCTGTGCTGCAATCCCTTTGCACACTGGTTCTGAGGGAGCCCTCTCCAAGGTCCTGGGCCAACTACAAGCCCTCCAGACGGAGCAAGCGGCTAACTCCGGCTTTGGGTCTAGTCTCCGCCTCCCGCCGTGGCTCTCCTGGTTTCTTTCTGGAGATTGGACTGCTACCCTGACCCGCTTGGGAGCGTCCCTGTTCGTCCTCCTTCTCCTTATGGCTCTGGTGGCCTGCTGTGTGATCCCCTGCGCACGGCGGATGGTGATGTCCCCAGCCTCCTTTTCTGGCCAGTATGTTGTTAAGGGTGAGGCGTTACCGCCTCAACGGGGGGTGGTGATTGAGACCATGCGACGGGGGTCAATGAGCAGCGACAGCAGCGACAGACAGGGGTCAATGAGCAGTGACAGCAGCAACACCAGCGTCTACGAGAACATGAGACGGGACATGAGCCAGGACTGATGGGAAAGGGGGCGCAAGGACCCGTTTGTACAAGGTAGTGGCAAGGTAATGGGCCTATCCGAGACAAACGGGACCTATTGGTGTTTTCTATATGTTCATTTGTGTTGCAGATCTACTGAACCCTGAGGGGTGAGAAGAAGATGTGATTATCCATACCCTGGGTGTAAGTGCTAGCCTAACCTCTCCCCAAAGGGTGGTTCTCTACAGTACGTAAAGTGCTTGAGCCGAAGACAACTGGAATACAGAGGGATACTGCCGATAGAGACTGTTATGCCGAGTGTTATAAAATGTGTATGTATGTATGACATGTAATGTGATGGGCAAAAAAGTGTGACGCAATCAGGCACAGAAAAGTATAATGGTGCTGCTGAGCACATGGTGCTGGCAGGGTGGGAATTTTTCCTCGTAAGAGGTTTTTTCGCCCACCCCTGACTGCGAAAGACTGGGGTTGGTTTTTGAGGGGAAGCAAGAATCTGCAGGTCCCGACAAATACAAAACTGTGGGCTGACAGGCCTAGTTGAGAAAGATAGGGACGTGTAGATCAAGTAGTTAGTTACTGTAGTGTACTCATACGTATGGCAGTAGTAGTAGTAATAAATGATTAGGGGAACTCAGTTAATCTTATAATCGATGTAGGCAAACAAACGTATAATCAAGGTAGTTAAATTCGAAATGAGATATATATATATATATATATATATATATATATATATATATATATATATATATATACATAGTTAAAAGG
>NC_030435.2:13147726-13195226 GCF_001660625.3 Ictalurus punctatus
TAAAACAACAAACTCTGTAGAAACATAATATCTCTCATCCCTCACAAACACTGTCTGATATAGTTCCTTCATTCACTCTGACAGAAAGACTATGAAAACTCACATAACCACTCTTTACAACTGTGGTGAGCAAAAAAGTATCTCAGAATGAACAATACATCAATTTGATTACTACCTTCCATCAACATGGTGTAATCGTTTCTTTTCTCCACTGGCAAATCCTTTGTTTTTCACAGCATGACACTTTGTTAGATAATGAGCAGCAGTTCGTGTGTCTCAGAGGAAGCACATGTTAGCCTTCACCCTCCCTGGTTGGTAATTGTCATGTCATAGAGGAGAGTTAGTTAGTATGTGGGAATTGGCAGTACCAAACTGGTGAGAAAATGGGGGGTAAATCCAAGAAAGGAAGAAGAAGAAAGAGATCCATACAGCTTAATACAGAAAATTGTGCATGAAATTAAATATGGTTTATATGAAGGTGTTTGAACTACAAGAATTAGGTTTTTGCATTGGGATCTTATGCCAGTGTTATGTTAGTGAGAAATCAGAATTTTATTGTTTTATACTCCTTTTTAAAGCTCTCCTTCTCACCTTATCTCTCTTTTTCTCACTCAGGTAGTGAAGGCATTTGTTGTGCTTACTTCAGAATATAAACACAGAGACCAAAATGAACTAATTAGACAACTGCAGACACATGTGAAGAAGGTCACAGCTCCATATAAATACCCTCGCAAGGTATATATATATATACACACACACACACACACACACACACACAGTGGAGAGGAAACAAGAATCAGGTCAAAGCATCATGCATAAAAAAAAAAATTACAATTGTTAGCATACTGATAACTTTTTTCAGTGAAGTAATTTAAAAATAATTTAATTTAATTAAGAGTTCAGATTTGTTACTTTGTTACCCCCTGCAGCTCAAACACATCCAATGCAATCAAGAAAGCCTCTTAATTAGCTGGTTAGTTGAATTAGGGAAACCACCATAATGTACAGGACGGGGCCCTCCAGGAACCGTGTGCTTGTAATGTGAACAGCCATAATTGGTATATAAACGGATATCTTTACTGTCGGTACTTCAGAACTCTAACCACTGAACTACCAACTTGTATATTGATTTTGTCTCTAGTAAAAGATAATTTATGGGTAATGTGACTACCACAAGAGTTCTAAGAGAAAGATAAGGGAATGTATCATTTCCACCTTAAATTCCTTACTCTGGATTCCAGTAAATTTCAGAATTGTTTTTACAGTGCTGCCACTGGTATATAAATCAGTCAATAACCTAGGACCAAAAAACATCTTGGATATGCTTAAAGGATATAAAACACACAGGTATCTTACATCTATGGGAATACAGTGCATCTGGAAAGTATTCCCAGCGCTTCACTTTTCCCACATTTTGTTATGTTACAGCCTTATTCCAAAATGGATTAAATTCATTATTTTCCTCAAAATTCTACAAACAATACCCCATAATGACAACGTGAAAGAGGTTTGTTTGAAATCTTTCCAAATTTATTCAAAATAAAAAACAAACAAGCACATGTGCATAAGTATTCACAGCCTTTGCCATGACACTCAAAATTGAGCTCAGGTGCATCCTGTTTCCACTGATCATCCTTGAGATGTTTCCACAAATTCATTGGAGTCCACCTGTGGTAAATTCAGTTGATTGGACATGATTTGGAAAAGCACACACCTGTCTACATAAGGTGCCACGGTTAACAATGCATGTCAGAGCACAAACCAAGCCATGAAGTCCAAGGAATTGTCTGTAGACCTCCGAGACAGGATTGTATCGAGGCACAGATCTGGGGAAGGGTACAGAAACGTTTCTGCAGCATTGAAGGTCCCAGTGAGCACAGTGGCCTCCATCATCCATAAATGGAAGAAGTTTGGAACCAGCAGAACTCTTCCTAGAGCTGGCCGCCCGGCCAAACTGAGCGATCAGGGGAGAAGGGCCTTAGTCAGGGACGTGACCAAAAACCCGATGGTCACTCTGACAGAGCTTCAGCATGTCTCTGTGGAGAGAGGAGAACCTTCCAGAAGAACAACCATCTCTGCAGCAGTCCACCAATCAGGCCTGAATGGTAGAGTGGCCAGACGGAAGCCACTGCTCAGTAAAAGGCACATGACAGCATGCGTGGAGTTTGTCAAAAGGCACCTGAAGGACTCTCAGACCAAGAGCAACAAAATTCTCTGGTCTGATGAAACAGATTGAACTCTTTGGCCTGAATGGCAAGTGTCATGTTTGGAGGAAACCAGGCACCACTCATCACCTGGCCAATACCATCCCTACAGTGAAGCATGGTGGTGGCAGCATCGTGCTGTGGGGATGTTCTTCAGCGGCAGGAACTGGGAGACTAGTCATGATCAGGGGAAAGATGAATGCAGCAATGTACAGAGACATCCTTGATGAAAACCTGCTCCAGAGCGCTCTGGACCTCAGACTGGGGCGAAGGTTCATCTTCCAAAAGGACAACGACCTTAAGCACACAGCCAGGATAACAAAGGAGTAGCTACAGGACAACTCTGTGAATGTCCTTGAGTGGTCCAGCCAGAGACCAGACTTGAACCCGATTGAACATCTCTGGAGAGATCTGAAAATGTCTGTGCACCGACGCTCCCCATCCATCCTGATGGAGCTTGAGAGGTCCTGCAAAGAAGAATGGGAGAAACTGCCCAAAAATAGGTGTGCCAAGCTTGTAGCATCATACTCAAAAAGACTTGAGGCTGTAATTGGTGCCAAAGGTGCTTCAACAACGTATTGAGCAAAGGCTGTGAATACTTATGTACATGTGCTTTTTTTGTTTTTTATTTTTAATAAATTTGCAAAGATTACAAACTTCTTTCAAGTTGTCATTATGTGGTATTGTTTGTAGAATTTTGAGGAAAATAATTAATTTAATCTATTTTGGAATAAGGCTGTAACATAACAAAATGTGGAAAAAGTGAAGCGCTGTGAATACTTTCCGGATGCACTGTAGATCTGTGGGAACCAATAGTGCCTAGATCTATGGGAATCTGCCTAGATGCCTAGGACAAGCTGCATGTAGCTATTACTCTACCCATAGCTGGAGCCAACCTCCAGAAGACCCAAGTTACATTCCAATCCTAGCCATTTTAAAGGTTAATTAAAGGTTTATTAGAAAATAAATGGTCTGCACTTATATAGCGCTTTATCCAAAGCGCTTTACACTGTGTCTGATTCACCCATTCACACACTCACACCAGTGGTAACAGAGCTGCCATGCAAGGTGCTAACTTGCCATCGGGAGCAACTTGGGGTTCAGTGTCTTGCCCAAGGACACTTCGGCATGTGGAGTCATGTGGGCCGGGAATCAAACCGCCAACCCTATGATTAGTGGACAATCCACTGTACCACCTGAGCCACAGCCGCCCACTTGGCGATAGCAATTATTGCCATTTTCACTTTGTACTGCCCCCTTTTAATTAGATTTTTAAGCTCATTTTATCTTAATATTTATTATTTTATTTATATATTTTATTGTGCTTATTGTATTTTACTTTTGTTTTATTCTATTGTGCTTTGCCTTGCTACCTATTGCTTTGATATCTACAGTGCCCTCCACTAATATTGGCACCCTTGATAAATGAGCAAAGAAGGCTGTGAAGAAAAATTGTCTTTATTGTTTTGATATTTTGTTTAAAAAATTCACAAAAATACTCTGCTCTCATGGATATAAAACAATTACAAACAAAACACAGGTTTATCAAAAAAAAATTGTTAAATATATGTTTATGCCAATATTTACCTTTGCCAAGATAACCGCTCTGAGTCTTCTCCTATAATGCCTGATGAGGTTGGAGAATTCATGGCAAGGGATGAGAGACCATTCCTCCATATAGAATCTCTCCAGATCCTTCACATTTCGAATTAAACGCAGGAGGAGTCTCCTCTTCAGTTCACCGCACAGTTTTTCTATGGGTTTTAAGTCAGGAGACTGGGATGGCCATGGCAGGATCTTGATTTTATGGTCACTAAACTATTTTTGTGTTGATTTTGATGTATGTTTTGGATCATTGTCCTGCTGGAAGATCCAACCACGACCCATATTAAGCTTTCTGGCAGAGGCAGTCAGGTTTTCATTTAATATTTCTGGATATTTGCTAGAGTCCATTATGCCATGTATCCTAAAAAAATGTCCAGGTCCTGTGTCAGAAAAACAGCCCCAAAATATTAAAGAGCCACTACCATATTTAACCGTGGCAATGAGGTACTTTTCCATATGACTACCTCTCTGTGTGCACCAAAACCACCTCTGGTGTTTATTACCAACAATTTCTATTTTGGTTTCATCTGACCATAGAACCCGATCCCGTTTGAAGTTCCAGTAGTGTCTGGCAAACTGAAGACGCTTAAGTTTGTTTTTGGATGAGAGTAGAGGCTTTTTTCTTGAAACCCTTCCAAACAACTTGTGGTGATGTAGGTGACTTCGGATTGTAGTTTTGGAGACTTTCTGACCTTTGGCCACTTGAACCATCCTCTTCACAGTGTGTCGAGACGATATAGACACGCGTCCAATTCCAGGTTGATTCATAACATTTCCAGTTAACTATTTTCTTATAGCCACTTCCCATTTTGTGAAGCTTAACAACCTTTTGCTGCAGATCACAGCTATTCCTAGGTCCTACCCATTGTTATGAATGACTTCAGGAATTTGGCCTGTGTGCTATCTCATATTTATACCCCTGTGAAACAGGAAGTCATGGTAGAAATATTTTCTGTTCTTAGAAAATAAAATATATATAAAAATAAAATTTTTTTAAAAAGTTAAATATCAATGGGAATATATTTCAAATATATTTTTCTCTCATGAAGTCATAGGGGTGCCAATAATTGTTGCCCACCTATATTTAACAAATTTTTTTTTTAAATATGGGAGACTGTATTTTAAAGATAATTTTGTAAAATCCAAATAAGCTTTACAGGTCTTTATTGGAAAGGGTTTAAACAATGTTTTTCATGCATGTTCAATGAACCATAAACAATTATTGCACATGCACCTGTGGAACGGTAATTAAGACACTAACAGTTTACAGGCGGTAGGCAGTTATGGTCACAGTTACAATAACTTAGGACACTAGAGAGAACTTTCTACTGACTCTGAAAAACACCAGAAGAAAGATGCCTGGGGTTCCTGCTCACCTGCATGAACATGCCATAGGCCTGCTGCAGGGAGGCATGAGGACTGCAGATGTGGCCAGAGCAATAAACTGCAGTGTCTGTAATGTAAGACGCCTAAGACAGTGCTACAGGGAGACAGGAAGGACAGCTGATCGTCCTTACAGTGGAAAATTAAGACCTGATCAAAAACTTTTGTGGTAACATCTCACAGCATGAACTGAGAAATCTGGTGCAGTCCATGAGGATGAGATGCACTGTAGTACTTAAAGCGGCTGGAGGCCACCAGATATTGACTATTAGTTTGGATATTGACCCCTCTTTTGTTCCGGGACTCATTATTCCATTTCTGTTCATCAGATGTCTGTGAAACTTGTTCTGTTCAGATTGTATCTCAGTTGTTCAATGTTTATATGTTAATACAAATATTTATGTTAAGAAATTTGCTGGAAATAAAAGCAGTTGAATGTGAGATGTTTCTTTTTTTTGCTAAGTATAAATTACAGCACAGTGAAATTATTTTCTTGATGTATCCCAGCTTGGTAGGAAGTTGGGGCCAGAGCACAGGCTCAGCCATGGTACTGCGCCCTGGGAGCAGGGAGGGTTAAGGGCCTTTCTCAAGGGCCCAACAGCGGCAACTGGGGCTTGAACCCCCGACCTTCTGATTAGTAACCCAGAGCCTTAACTGTTGAGCCACCATTGCAAAGTTAGACAATAAAGGCAATTTTTCACACCCTTCTTTGCACTGAATATTGCTTTGTCATTGTGAAACACTTTGAGTGGCCTCAGCGTATGACTTGTGATCTAGAAATAAATTTGCCTTGCCGTATACTCCACTGTGACTTATTGGAGTCTTCCACTACCCTTGCAGAATATAGCTCTCAGGCCCATGCAGTTTGAACTCGAGTAAATGCATTTTTGTGTGTGCAGAGCTTTTTGTCTGTTTGATAATTGAATTTTCTGCTTTATGATAGATTGAGTTTGTGGACCAGCTTCCCAAGACCATGAGTGGTAAAATTCGGAGAGTGGAACTGAGGAAGAAGGAATGGGGACTGCCATAACTACCATAAATGCATCCTGGTGTTATTTTTCAGCAGCATTTAATCTTCCAATACAGGACATATAATCCACAGAACTTGGACTGGACACCAGTGATGACTGGTATCATTTTAAACAAACTGTGACACATACTGACATTTATTACAGGACCCTAATGAACATAAATAAAATAAATTTTTATCTACCACATCTTTATATGTATATGTGTGATAACCACGGACAAGATTTTTGACGTTTTCCTGAAAAGAGCTGAAAACCTGTGTATGTGGAACACACTCACTCTCTATGTGTTGAGTGTAATGGCTTTAAATTTGCTTTATTTATTTGTTCATTCATCTTCAGTCATTGCTTTATTCTGGTCAGGGTTGCCTTAGAGCCAGAACCTATCCTGTGTACACACTCTCTCACTCATTCACTCCTAGGGGTAATGTACTGC
This sequence comes from Ictalurus punctatus, assembly GCF_001660625.3. Lineage (NCBI taxonomy): Eukaryota > Metazoa > Chordata > Actinopteri > Siluriformes > Ictaluridae > Ictalurus > Ictalurus punctatus. The sequence goes on from NC_030435.2 coordinate 13,154,383, forward strand.
AGCCAATCCACCTACTGGCATACCATAGTTTTTGCGAGGAAGCTGGAAAAACATGGGAAGAATATGGAACAGAGAAACACCACACAGATGGTAACCTAAGCTCAGGATCAAACCATAGAGCTGTGAGGTGACAATGCTACCTGCTGCACCACCATGCCACCCAATTGGCATTATATAGTCACATATTTAAAATGTTTATTGACCTTTGACTTTTTTACACTGACTGGGGAGGGTCTAAGGAACATTCTGACCAGATTTGGGCCAAATGTTGCCAATGTTTTAGTGCAAACAACAGGTCAAATTTGGGATTAATTTGGAAGTATGTTTATGGTCATGTTCAACTTTTGAGCAGCATGTACAACATTTAAAAGCCCTGGGTCAAGATGAGTTCAACGGACCTTATGAAGTCAATTTCTGCACAATTAGATTTTCCACCAAAAAAATTAACTACTTCTCCTACAAATTTTGTTCAATCATCAACAAATTTGTCACACGTCATCTTCAGCGAAAGCATCACAAAAGTTATCAAATGAGTTTTGAATACTCTGTTTGGTTTGTCTGTAATAATCCAACAAATCTGACAGCAAAGCCAACAAACAGGAAGTTAGGCTGTATCATAGCAAGGACTTTGTGAACTGACACAACACTTGGTAGGCATCTTCAGGACCATGACCTGAGGCTATGCAAATTTCGTGACAGTGCCACTTACTGCTCAAAAGATACAATAACATTCTAAAAATGCTTAGATCTAACTGCCATTTTTGCTACTCCTCCTCAACATTTTGTCCGATCTTTACCAAATTTGGCTCACATTATCTTGAAACCTGTCTGAACAAAAATTATCAAAGTAATTTTTGATATTCAAAACCATTCTCCTGTAACACTCTGGCAAATGCAAAAAAACAATGTGAGGGTGTATCTCAGCAATGCATCTACCTATCATGAAACTTGAGAAGTATCTTCACTACGCCAAGAAGTTTTGTGACTGCACCACCTGTGGTCAAGAACTGTAACAACTTTCTTTTTTTCAGTATATCGTTTGAAGAATTTGTGCTAAATTCAAGGTTTTTCCTATAATTCTCAGGAGTATGCTGAAGTGAACAAACACCAACATCTGAAATTCAAGTGTACTTCCTGTCGACCATCTTGAATTTTGATTTTAAAAAACGGTTTTTATGCTATTCCACCAACAATTTTGTCCAATCATCACCAAATTTGGCTCACGTCATCTTCAGGGTAAGCCTCACAAAAGTTATCAAAATAATTCTGAATACTCCAAATGGTTTGCCCATAATGGGCAAATTAATCTGATGGCAAAGCCGTCAAACAGGAAGTGAGGCTGTATCTCAGCAACGACTTTGCACACTGACACAAATCTTGTTAGGCATCTTCAGGACAATGACCTAGTCAATGTTACTTGTCAAAAGTAACAATAACATGCTAAAAATGCTTACATCTAACTACAATTTTTGCTATTCCTTTTTCCCCCCATAATTTTGTCCAATCTACACCAAATTTGGCTCACATCGTCTTGAGAACGTTTTAAACAAACGTTCAGACAAATGGAATATTGTCATTCAAAACCATTCTCCTGTAATGTTCTTGTGTGTGTGTGTGTGTATTTATATGTGTGTGTATATATATATATATATATATATATTCATTCTCAGCAATGCATCTATGTATCTTCACAAAACTTGATAAGTATCTTCAAGACTTTCCCCTGAATGTACCCAGGAAGCTTCGTGACTGCGCTACCTTGTGGTCAAAAACTGTAATAACTTAATTTTTTTTTTCTGTATAAAATGAATAATTTGCTAAATTCACAGTTAATTTTTCCTATTATTCCCTGGGGTATGCTGAAGTGAATGCATGCCAACATCTGAAATTCAAGTGTACCTCCTGTCGACCATTTTGGATATTGTCAAAAACTTTTTTCACTACTCTTCCTACAAATTATGTCCAATCAACACCAAATTTCATATTCAGACCAACCTGGACAAAAGTTATCAAAAGAATGTCAATAATCCAAACGTTTTGACCATAATGTGCCAACAAATCGGACGGTGAAATTGACAATCAGGAAGTGAGGCTGTATTTCATTAATGACCTTGCAACCTGACACAAATCTTATTAGAAGTCATCAGGACCATGTCCTGAAACTTGAAACTATGCAACAAATTTCATGATGGTGCCACTTACTGGTCAAAAGTTACAATAATATGCCAAAAATGGTTCCATCAAAGTGCCATTTTTGCTACTCCTCTTCCACATTTTTGTCCAATCTTGACCAAATATGGCTCACATCATCTTGAGACCTGTCTAAACAGTAGTTCTCTGATATTTAAAACCATTCTCCCACAACAGACTGACAAAATAATTTGTGAAACTACCATTTTTTCTTGAATCCCTTTGCCTATAGTTATGTCTCTGTTTTCCTGTGATTGCTTATGCAACAGTTGTAGTACATCTGTGAATGTGCGGCTCACCGGATCTGGATGCTTGGCCCCCGAAAATGCTGCTTGCAGGTTTATTTTTATCTATCTATTTATTTATTTTGACACCAGAAAAAGAGTAAATTCTTGTATTTGGTAAATGGCAATTAACAACACAGATGTAGATAGAGATTACGTTGAAAAACACTGGAGCATTCCTTTAAATACTACTATGCTGCATGTTCATGGTTCATTTTATATGCATGGATCTTAAATATCTGGGTGAGCTCTAGCTAAATCCTAGGGGAGAAATATATCTGTAATCCACAGGTTCCTTACCTGGACCTGGAATACCCCTTTTACAGCAAATTTTAATGTTTTTCCTGCCTTAATTACATCAACTTCAGCTTAGGAAGGGTTGTTAATTATCTAACTAGTTGAATCTGGGCAGGGAAAACACTAAAATGTGCAGGCCTACAGGACTAGCGTTGGGAACCTGTGATGTAATGTGTAATCATTTTTGTTTGTGACTACCCCTGAAAATTGCCCTTAGAAGATCATATAGTCTCTCAAGCATATGAATAATGAAATAATCACACCAGGAAATTTTTGTGAAACAGTTTTTAAGTTACTGAACTGTAATGTTTGCCTGCAGAGGGAGACATTCACAACTTATCCGAGCCACTCCAATCAGAAATATGTTTTGGAGCTCAGGTCTAAGTCTGTAAGTATATAACCTGTATACTACTAATAAAAGATATTTGGTTAACTGTTTTTAAACCGAAAAGTAAAAATAATAATAATAAAATAAATAAATAAAAAAAATCCTCAGGAATTGACCATCCAGAGGCTAATTGTTAATGTAGACATGAACAATTGTTGACGTGATTGTTGTGCATGAACGTACAGGTGGTCCTAATAAAGTGGCCGGCAAGTGTATATACCTACGTGTACTTAAGTAATTATTGTACTTTCTAGTTTCTACAGTGTTAGCTCCCAGACCTTTCTTCTGGTGCTGCACAGGGGTGATAATAGGAAGCTATCTCCAGTTTTGGAGGACAGGAGAGCTGTAGATCGGCTCGTTATCACAAACTGCTAACCACGACAGTTCAGTGTTATCTACATGTGTTCCCGCTTGTAGAAAGTAGAAATCTATAGCCTAAAGAAAAGGGAAGCTGGCAGTATTGATGGCGATATTTATAGTAAACACTGCGTCATAGCTCACTTTGCGACTTTGTTGGACGGTCTTGGCATGCGTACACGCGCGGTCATGAGAGCTGAAATATTGCTCACGTGATTAATTTAAGGGCGGTAGCTGACACTTGTATGGCCACGCCCCTGGTTTTACTACATGTGTCGATCATCCTCTATTTCGATCATACTCTATGTCCGTTACTGTATTTATTAACTGTCACTTTGACCAGTGTGTGCATTCTGTATAGTGATTGTATTACACTGTGATCCTTACGAGTTTGTTATTAATAGGCCTAATTAAACACTTGATTAAACCGATCATAACAAAGCCCCAAAGCTATGCCCGCTGTAGGAAATGTTTTGATTTATGAGTAGCGGAATTTTTACATTCTCAGCCCGGAATGATGATGTAGTGCAGCGGGAGCCCCTGCTTTCCGTGGCCTGTGTCGGATTTGTAATGGATTTTTCCGCGTCGTCGGGAGATCAGATCAGAGAGCACGTGAAAGGAGAGTAGAGCGTCAGGAGTGTGCGCTTGCTCTCAGCGCAGATCACTTCATGAGGAGCACTAGACCCTTCTGATTGTGATCGAGCGCCTTCTGTATTTTTATGTTTTAGTTTATTCTTTTTAAAAAAAATTTTTTTATAACAAATGTTTCTTTTTTTTTTTTAGTTACATCCTCTCAGACATACTCAGACCACTATGGCATGGCCATGCATTAGCCGGGTGTGCTGTCTGGCGCAGTTCTGGAACCAGTTTGACAAATCGGACCTGTCTGTCCCACTGACCATCCAAAACTACTCGGATATCGCAGATCGGGAGATCCGCTCGGTAACCGGAAACGTTCCCGCCGAGCGAGCGCAGACGCGCGATCACGCCACCCCGGACCACAGAGACTCTTCCGCGGCGCAGGACGGCGGAGGAAACCGAGTGGGTCGCAGGCGCGCGGAGCCGAGTTCCCAACCGCGCGAGGACGTGCCGTTCCCCAGCGTGACCCAGTATAAACAGGACTACAAACCATGGCCCATTCCAAAAAAAGACAACTTTCCATGGATTAGTAACGGCGTCGGGAAAAGCAGCCCGGTAAAGCAGCAGCACCCAGCGCGTGCAGGAAAAGAAGAGCGCGCGGGCAGACAGAGACACGCGGAGAACGAAGCGGCCAAAACGAGCTCTTACAGGTAACAAGCAGAGAGCAGTCGTTTATTGGGTATAACAGGCTACAGATGCAGTGTGAGCATGGTGGCGGTGATGAGTTTGAAATGAGAAATAATTAAAAGGTTAACAGTGTAGTGGGGAATATTTTCTTAAACATGTATAAATATGTGTAAAAACAACGTGTAAGTGAATTCAGGAGACGCCTGGATGAACAGCAAAATGTAATGCAGTCTATTATGTAATGCACATTATTAACTGTTTCTAAAAGGCACACACAAATTTATATATATATATATATATATATATATATATATATATATATATATATATATATATATATATATATATATATATATAATAATCAGCCTGTGATATAGATTAAGCTGTAAGCTTCTAAACTGCCAGTTTCTCACTTGTCATAAAACATGTGAGGAAAGGAGATCCGATCACATGCTCACACCCTAACTAATACACAGCTCCGGATCTAATCAGTGCACAGTAATAGAAACGCAGCTGTAATATGCTCAGTGAACCTTACTGGCCGATTAAGCCACACATTACTGTTAACGTTAGTGCTGATGTGGCCCATTTCTCCCAGCTGTTCGTTTCTTCCAGCTGTTTGTTTCTCTGAGCTGTTCGTTTCTGCCAGCTGTTCGTTTCTGCCAGCTGTTCGTTTCTGCCAGCTGTTTGTTTCTGCCAGCTGTTTGTTTCTGACAGCTGTTTGTTTCTGACAGCTGTTCGTTTCCCCCAGTTGTGCGTTTCTCCCAGCTGTTCTCTTTTATAACTACAACTCTGGCCTTAAATCTGCCTCACTGTACCAATCTAAAACAAGTCTACATAAGATGTTCTTCTGGTTCCGCTTTAATGTAATGGATTCTGATGATTTAGCTGTAATCTGTTTTGCAATCGTTGCAGAATTATGATGTTCAGATGTTACATCTGACATGTGGCTGGCACTTTTAAACAAGCTCAATGTAACAAACTTTTAAAGATGGGCAAGGAGGAGGCAGGAATCGACTGAACATCAACATAAAGTTTAATAAAAAACAAAGCACACGTGCGTCTCTCTCTCTCTCTCTCTCTGGCATTTCCAGTGCGTCCTCACAGCCTAGCTCCTTCCTCCTCCTCATCACACTCCTTTGCGGCCAGATTCAAGTCTCTGGCTTGATGTACACCCCTTCCCACCCTTTCGGGAGGATTACACCCTTCGGCTGACCGGCCCAGAGGGGAGATAGAAGGAGCGAGTCGAGTATGAGAGACAGATCAAGAGGGAGAGAGAGGAGAGAGAGAAAAAAACTGGTTCTCCAGCCCCCAGGCATGCTGTCTACTGGTCCCCAGCCAGCTGGGAAGAGATCACCCACGACACCGGCCGATGGCACTGGACTTCCTGGCGCTATGGCGCCTCTCTTTGTCAGGCAGATGGCAACGACTCCTCTGTCCTCTCCGGCAACTGCTTCAGCACCAGTCTTCCTCAGTGCCACGATCCTCCTGCAGTGGCGTGAGCTCTCCGACAGTGCGTCCCACCTCCTTCCCGGGTTTCGGCACCAATGTAAATGTACCACTCTTTAAATACGGGAAAGGAGGAGGCGGGAACTGGCTGAACATTAACATAAAGTTTAATAATAAACAGAAGTCAAACATAACCAAAACACACAAACAAAACTTAAAGCGCACGTGTTCCTCTCTCCCCCTTTGGCATTTCCAGCCGCTCTCTCGCGCGCTCTCCCACTGATTCGACAATTCAGTGCCAGGCGTGCATCGTCACAGCCCGGCTCCAATCTGCTACTCGTCACACTCAACTTTTTTCGCTATGCCAATTTTATGGTTCTTTACCGCTCACAATCCTATAATGCCTTTAATTAAATTTCTGGTACCGAATTTGTAGTCAGTGTCCATATATGGTGCCAGATTAATGTTGGTTTATGTAAATGCTGCACTGAAAGTTATACAATCAGTTTATTTGTATTATTGAAGAGGCATAAAACTGTAATTCTCAGTGCCTCATGCAGTTACTGTACTATGTTTTTCTGTCTTTTTATTCAGAGCCCATTCTGCATGGCACAGTTTAGTGTTCTCCCTGCTTTATCACACACGATTCACGCATTCTTTCACAAATAGTGGTGGGCTATATGGCCTTCCATCGATATCACGATTTCAGGGATATTTTTGCTGTCAATATGAAAAAATGCCTTGCAAATATTTAATTTGAATAAAAACATACAGTATTATGTAGTGCACCCAAACATAACAACTAACTGCTTCATTTTACTGCTTGCTTATTCAATTGGATACTTACAAATGCTCTAGGTACACTTGTAAGTTGTTTCTGATCTAGTGTAGTCAGGAGGCTTCCGTATGACTGATCTAGTTTTCCTTTAAGGACTAGTTTGTCCTCAGTTTCAGCAATGAGTCTACCCTCTGCACTTTTAGCCATGTTTGTATCTTACTGTGTGTCATGAGCATGAGCAACTCATGCTCACATCAAAATATTGCAATAAGTCTACTGATATTATTGTGAATAATAGTGTATTGTCCACCTCTATTCAGAAATACAAACTACACTCACCCAACACTTAGGAACACTATACTAATTCTGGGTAGGGCCTCTTTTTTCCTCAAAACAGCTTCAAAAAGATGTTGTAAACATTCCTTTGAGAGCTACAATCCCTGCAGATTTTGTGCACTTTCATGTTGAGAATCTCCTATTCTTCCACATCCCAAAGGTGTTCTATTGGATTAAGATCTGGCGATTGGGAAGGCCACTGAAGAACATTGAACTCATTGTCATATTCATGGAACCAGTTTGAGACTGTGATCTGGTGCATGCTGGATCTTAGAAGATGAGTAAATTGTGGCCATGAGGGGATGCACATGGTCAGCTTCTTTTTTTGTCCGGCCTTTTCCCATATCTACTTGGGGTCGGCTCTCCTAATCTTTTGTCTCCAGATTGCTCTGTTCTGGGTCGTTGTTGGATCTATTTTGTCTTCTGCGAGGTCTTTATAACATCCATCCATGTTAGGTGAGGTCTTCCAAGGCTTCTCTTTCTTGTACCAAGCTCCAGCACTTTTCTGGTCATGTGGTATTCTGGTTTTCTCATCACATGTCCGTACCATTGTAGCCGCGCTTCAGTCAATTTTTCAGGTAGTGATCTGACTTTAAAATTGCCCCTGATATATTGGTTTGGAACCTTATCTAGGAGTGTCACTCCTGCAGACCATCTCAACATTCTCATTTCATTTACACTTAGCTTTTCTGTCTGCTGTTTTTTAAGTGGCCAGCATTCAGCACTGTATGTTAAAGCAGGTCTCACAGCGGACTTATAAATCTTACCTTTGATTTGCACTGGCATTCTTTTGTCACAGAGCACTCCTGTTAAACTTCTCCATTTCAGCCACTCTGCATTCACGCGACTCGTGATATCAGCATCAATAGAGCCATCGCTAGATAGAATGCTACCGAGGTATTTAAAATTGGTGACTGAGTTAAGTGCAGAGTTTTGGAGCGAAATTGTGTAATGTTCGTTACTGTTTGAAAAGTTGCAGTGCATATATTTGGTCTTCTGTCTGCTTATTCTAAGGCCTGCATTTTCCAGCACAGCTCTCCAATCGTCCAGGTGTTGTTGGAGCTCTTTTGGGTCTTCGCTGATAAGGATGACATCGTCTGCGTAGAGAATGTCCCAGGGCGTTGAATGTTGCACCTCCGCTATTACGGAATTCATCACCAGGTTAAAAAGTAGGGGGCTGAGTGCCAAACCTTGATGAACTCCTACTCTCACTTCAAAAGAGTCGCTGATTCCTGCTGGGCAATGCACCTTAGTGGTTACGCCTTCGTACATGTCGGCCACTATATTGATGAGACATTCGGGCACTTTTTGTGATCGTAGAGCTTGCCATATTAGTGGTCTTAGAACACAGTCGAAAGCTTATTCTAAATCTATAAACACCGTGTGTAGATCTTTCTTGTTGTCTCTATGCTTTTCCATGAGGATTTGAATCATATGTATACCATCGGTTGTTGATTTTTCTGCAACGAATCCGCACTGGTTTTCAGTGACATTAGTTAGATGCATCTTCTATTTATTACCCGTTCCCAGATTTTAAAGGTGTGTTTTATAGCCCCGTAGTTCCCACAGAGTCTTATGTCACCTTTGTTTTTGTAAAAAGGCACTAGGTAGCTTTTTCTCCATGTAGTTGGAATGCCGTCATCAGGAATTTTGTTGAACAAGGTTGTCAGGAAATAAACTCCCGGTTGTCCTAACCTCTTCCACAACTCTGACGGTATCTCATCAGGCCCAGTGGCCTTGTTATTGGCCATTTTATGGACTGCTAATTTAACCTCATCTGGTGTGATTATTGACCAAGGACCTTCCACAGGTGCTTGTTCTTGAGGTGGTTCACATGGGTATGTTTGGTTGAGTAGCTCTGAATAATACTCTTTCCATCTCTGCTTTATGTCATCGTTAGATGTTAATAGGTGTCCTTGAGCGTCTCTGATGTACTTGATTGTTTTTGTATCCTGGGTGTCTCGGTGTCTCTGTTTTGTGACTTTAAAGAGTTGCTTAGAATTAGGTGCAGCTTCCAACTTAGCATATAAATCTTCTTTAGTAATGGCCTTTGCCTGTGCTACTGCACGTCTCGCATCTTTTTTTGCGGCGCGATAAGAGATACGGTCCTCCTCAATGCCTGTTTCTTTCCAGAGCTTGAAATTAGCTTTTTTTGATTGTAGTTTTTGCTGTACTTCTGCTTTCCACCATGTAGGGTCTTTCCGTCTCTGGCTACACCTCTAGATACACCCAGATATTCTGCTGCCTTTTGGTTACAGTACTTATGAAATTCATCCCACATGGTGTTGGCTGAGTGTTTTGTGTGATCTTTGTTTAGGTAGTCGGTTAACTGTACACACAATCTATGCCCTTCTTCTTAATCTAGCTTTTACCAGCGAATTTTCGCAACGTTTTCAATTCTTACTTTCACTGCTCTCAGTGTCTCAGCAACAAGGAGGCGATGTTGAGAAGTCAAAGGTTCTCCAGGGATAACTTTGCAGTCCCTGAATGTCTTGAGGAGACTTCGGTCTGCGAGAAGGTAGTCCACCTGCGTACAGTTTCCACCACTCTTATAGGTAATTAAGTGTTCTTGCGGCTCCTATGTATTTTGTCTCTGAGTTCAGAATAGACTGAAACAGATCTTAAAGGTCATCCCAAAATAGCTGCTTTTTGGCTTGTGGCAAACCGATCTGTGGCGCATGGGCTGTTATGACATTCATACATGATTGGTCGTCTAAAACAAATTTGACCATAAGAATTCGATCGCTTATTCTTTTCACTTCCACTATACGTTCTTGGAAGTACTTATCCACAGCTATTCCAATGCTATTTTGGTTAGATTTGGTTCTGTTATAAATAAGCTTAAAATTATTCCCCATCTTCCATGATTTTGCCCCATTCCTCCCCCGGCTCTTGTATGCAACAAACATTGATGTGTCTTCTGAGCAGTACTTCGCTTAATTCTGCACTGCGTCCCGTCATCAAACCCACATTCCAACTCGCTATGCATACTTTTGTGGTCGATGGAACTTTGCCATCGCTCCGGAGGAACGCCCTAGCATCTGTTGCATAAACTTGATTCTCTCGTGCTCCGTCGCTTATGGGGGACACCCTAGCCTTCGCTTTAGTCCTTTTCTTATTCTCTTTCATGATTGGGAGATAGGTAATTGGCTTTTAGTTTTACGGCCGGTTGCCACCTGACGCCAAGGCAGTAACCCCTCATGCTTACTGGGGCTTAGGATGCCGCCATTGTTCCTGTCTAGTTTTGGTGAACCTGTTCCCACAGCCTTAGCTTTCTGTTCTTGGTTGACAGAAATGGAAACCAATGGGGTCTACTGCTGTTGTAGCCCATACACCTCAAGGTTCGATGTGTTGTGCATTCTGAGATGCTTTTCTGCTCACCACAATTGTACAGAGTGCTTATCTGAGTTACTGTAGCCTTTCTGTCAGTCTGGCCATTCTCTGTTGACTTCTCTCATCAGAAAGGCATTTCCATCCACAGAACTGCCACCCACTGGATGTTTCACCATTCTGGATAAACTCTAGAGACGTGTGTTTGAAAATCACAGGAGATATAGAAATTTGAAAATCACAGCAGTTATAGAAATACTCAAACCAGCCCATCTGAGATCAACAAACATCCCATGGTCAAAATCACATTTTTCCCCCCATTCTGATGGTTAATGTGAACCATTGCACTGCTGCCGGGTGTACAGGTGATCCTAATAAAGCACAAATACAACTTACATACAACACCACACAGCATAATAGTTTGTATAAAATATCTCATACTCATAGCATATAGCTAATATGTGTGATCTAAGTTCAATTCAATTCAAATTAAAAATTTTTGATGTAAAAAGTACCATCATTCATTTCAATTCAGTTTTATTTGTTCAGTGTTTTTTAACAAAAGATATGGTCACATCAATCATTGGTGTGTAATGAGCAAGCCAGAGATGAGTGGCATGGGCTTTTCACACTGCGCTTAACCCCAGGTTATCATCATTCAAGATCCCGCTTTTAACTCCGGGTAGACGAATGTTTCTAACTAGTAATGTAGTTGAGAGAAAAAAATGTCAGATGGTGATGGAAAACACAAGTATCTCCATGCTTAAAAGGAATATTAAAAAATCATATAATTTGCTCCTCTGTGTTTTCTTTCTTTTATCTTGTTGTCTTTGTTTTCTTGGCTTTGTGCATCTCAGGAGGCTTACACGGCGACATTTTTTCTCACTAATGCAAAAGCGTGAGACAAGCTATTATTTAAACCGGTCACGTGCTATATTTGGACTGGCACCCTGTCCAGGGTGTACCCCGCCCTGTGCCCGATGTTCCCTGGGATAGGCTCCAGGTTTCCCCGCGACCCTGAAGAAGGAGTAAGCGGTAGAAGATGGATGGATGGATGGATGAATGGACGTGCTACATTTATCCAATCATAGTTGTTGACACCGCAAATATGCAAATAAGAACATTTAGGAATTTAGAGGGTGAAACGTCAGATTATGAATACCCAGGATTAATTGTTAACCCCAGGTAAAGTATGAGCAGTGTGAAACAGATAATCTGTTTTTGGGAAGTGCAAATCTTTAGAGTATGTCATAGTCAGATTGGATGAGTATAAAATATTAAGTAACAAGTAGAAGTTATTAGGTCTGTTGCACTGTACATAGGCAAAAGAAGTTTACTACTCATAAATCCTAGCAGCTCATACCAGATTCTAATATAGGGATCCCACATGGGGTCTGGTGGGGTTGTTTGATTTACAAATGGTGTCATGAGAGAAACTCACTATGCAATTTTTTAACTAATTATTTAGTAATACTTTGAATATTGAATATGAAAACAGATTTTATGTGCTACTATTTTGAAACGTTCTAGGAGTCACAAGCCATGTTTAAAATAAGGGTGTATATTCTCTTGTAGTCCTGTCTCCACTAGTTCTTTGACAATATAGAGCGACTGACTCTAGAAAACAAACACAAAATTAGGGCTGTGACGGTGGCCATGCCACCTGCAGTAGTGTCACATCACATGCCACGTTAATGTTTCTGCTTGAGTGGGCACTGTGACAAGTAAAGTACAACGATTTGTATACAAGTGTAGTAATAATAATAATCACAGTTGCTATTTTAATTTGTATTTATAGCCTACCATATAGTGGGGGATTTTATATTAATACACAAATTATGTTATCACAGTGAAACGCCTTATATGGTGTTGTCTGTTAGTTTGTCACGGGTTTGTTTGAGCACGACAAAATCCAGTCAGGAGAATTCTGCAATTTCACTTCAGGTTCTGCTGCTGCTGTGATGGATCTTGTCGGGAAACCAAATGTTACATCGGCAATCAAGGAACATTTTGGATTCGTGCCTAACGAGAGAGGTGAACCAATACATTTGGATGAAGCCATATGTCAGCTCTGTGGGGAAAAAATAACTGTTAAACGGGAAAACACTAGCCTACAAATCTCAGGAGCCATCTCCAGGCATGTCACCAGGCCACATTTTGAAATTTTATTTAATAATTAGGTTTTTAACATATTATTTAGGGTACCGTCCTATTGGTATTTCTTTCAAAGTTTTATATGCTTGTGGTATACTACACTTGTAAAAGAAATAAAGTATTTGTCAGAGAAACGTGCGAGCATGTTTAACTCTATGGCTGTGTCTGAAATCGCATACTATGACAGCAGGTACTGCACTGCCATTGAAACTACATGCTAACCAGTATGTGTGTGTATTATGACTACAATCCCAGACATACTACCTCCGCCACCTTAGCATTGTCATGTGACCTTCGACGTCATCATAAACACAAAAATTTTAAACAAGTTAACAATTTATTCGGGTATTGTTCAACGAGTCCTGTTTAACCAAGGTTTAACACTTAAAAAGAGCCGACATGCATTATGGGATTATTTGACTCTTGTAGTGTGCATCGGTTGCATACTGCAAAATCTCGCCTGAAGCAGTATGCCATCCAAGTATTTCTTGCCTACTATTTCTTGCATACTTAGAATTCGGACATACTACCCCTCTGGCATACTGCTTTTCACCTACTATATAGTAGGTAAGTATTCAGTTTCGGACACAGCCCATCACTTTACTATTCACTCTTCTCTTCTCCCCTTGCGTGCAATCACAATACCGTGTCCCACAGTGCCCTCAGGCTGTGTCTCATTGCAAGAACGCAACACGACTCAATAAGGCTGTATTGAATTGTTTCACTGATGGAAGTGCTAAAATAAAGCCTCATTTAAAGGAGTCATATGATGATTTTTAAACGTTAATTATTTTGTTTGTGTGTAATAATAGGTTAACATGCTTTAATGTTAAAAAAATGCATTATTTGTCAAATAATGTACATTATTGCAGTACCTCTATTCCCAGGCTGCCTGAAACGCTCCGATTTCACCAAAGCCCCTCCTTCCGACAAGTGCTCTGACTGGCCACTTGCATTGTGATTGGCTGAAAGCCTCACAAGTGTGTCATAAAAGTAACATCCCTTATCTGTAGCTTTAGCCTCCAAGACTTCTAAAGCAATTCTAAGTTACTAAGCAACATGTCGATTTTACTGCATCAGTTCGAGATCAATTCAGATTCAGAAAATTTAGATGATCAAGCGGAAGCAAGTTTGCAAACACGACTTGAGTAGAAAGTTTCACAGTGAAAGTTTTTATTTTGTAACTCTCTTACCTTTCAGATACGATGTAAATTCTGACCCCGCCGGTGGGACTAACTTTGCTATGTACTCATGCAATATATCTTTGGAAAGCTAGATTTCTTGTGATTCCATTGATATAAACCATGTCAAGATACCATCACAATAGCAGCTACAATCAGCATCTCTGTCAGAACACCAACATACAAACAAACACGTAAAATAACTGAAGCAACTTAGCAAACTTTAACTAGCACGTTAGCAGAGGTCTACAACTGAGCCACAACACAAAACTCCACATTCAATAGCAGATACTTCATAGCATAATCAAACACACTTACAGGTTCTGATTCAGAAGCACAAGATTGTCCAATCAATATGAGAATCACCCCATTCTTCAGGAGTAGCCTTTTTGTGCAGCCTGCCTTGTACTCGCCCAGGTTCAGGAAGCTGTCCTCCTCATAAAATGCGTTGAGCACAAGCAAACATTTGGGTTATACTGCTCAGGAACAGTGTTATAAATAAACAGTAACCACTGATTTTATCCATTTTCGGAAGGCTAAACAAAGAGGTTTAAGAAGATGTCTCCAGGACATAACATCTCCATTGTGCCTGAATTCACTGAAGCCTCGTCTTCTTTCCTCGTGGCGGCCTTTGGGTGGGATTGATGTAGAGAAATTACGGAAGTAAATCTGGATTTCAAATGACGACTTTCGGGCCGGTCTGGAACAGTTTTTTCCCTTTGGGGGAAAATGACTTTTTGGACTTTGCAGAGCTTATACATGCACAAACAGATACATTACACTCCTAAACAGAAGAAAAACATTAAAAATCATGTTATGACCCATTTCATTTTTTAGGGGAAAAATTTAGGTTTTTATTTAATTTAAGCCTATACAATTATATATATATTATTATATCATATAATATTACATTAAATAGTGATACAAATTTCACCCAAATAATCAAATAATGTCAAATTTGGGGACATTTGCCCAAGAAGTTTTGGGACCCCTGATCTAATCCCTAATATTTAATTTCTGTCGGGCTTCAGAGAGGAGTACAAGTCCTGGGCAGGGGTGCAGCCATCCAAGCCCATTCTGAAAAGGCCTACATTCCTGGGTATGACTACCAGCGAGCCTCCTCCTGAGACCAGCTACCAGGCTGCCTTCAGTGCCGACACACAAAGACATGTGGACGTCAGTGTGCCGGACATGACCACACGCACACAGCCCAGCATCGCAGAGATGGCAGGCAGGCCTGAGGTCAGTTCCAGACCAGAGGTGAGTCAGAGTGTGGTGTCGTAAGTGGGTTTTCCATGTTGTTCATTTTATACCAAATTTAACACACATTTGTTTTTCCTAATTAAAGAACAATCTAATGCCTCATCTAATTACCAAGCTTATTTCCTGAGTTGGATCATTTGTGTTGCAGCACTTCATTATGCCGTGCTGTGCCTGTCCTAGATTTGAGTATGAAAACTCTGCCCTAATGTTTTCCCTGCACTCTCACACTTACTCAGCTAATTATACAGCAATTCATTAGCTGAGGTATGTGTGTGTTAAGTCAAGGCAAATGCTGTGTGTAAATATTTTTGCACCAAATTTTATTTTAGGGAAACTAAAAATTCCCAGTAGATTTACAAATGTTTTGGTATTGCTGATCTTCTTTGTACTCATGTATATGTTGATGAATACCAATGAACCGTAAATTATCTAACATGTTTACATTTAGTGATGCCCACAGAAGGCAAAGCTCAGGGAGAGCTTTAGAGAGCTCTCATGACAAAATGATGACTAAACAGAAACACAAAGTAATTTCTCAGTGAAGTTTTGTCCATACCATTAAAGAGTGCTGACTCTAATGTGTTGCACAGCATTAGAAGAACGGAAGTGACTTATAAGCCAGCTTTTATCCTCTGGAGAAAAAAAAATCAAGCAAGTCTATAAATGTCTACAAATCGTGCATTAGTGCAACTCAGCCACTCCAGTGTACTGGCTACCACAGGTACAGACTAACTCTAACTTCTTTCATAGAGTTGTCCTATGCATTTATGTTGTCCTAGTTGGCCATTTATTGTTTTTTCTTATTAGTGTTGTTTGGCTTAGGATATTGGATTCAGTCATTAGTATTAAATGAATGAGTTTCCCCAAAATGTTCATTAAATTCATCTATGCAACTGAAATAAATAAACTATTTAAACTTGGAAACTGTAATCTGTACATACAATTGCAGTAGCTTATGCCAGTTCTAAAATTTGAAGACTATCAATCAAGGTTCACATTAGTGACTCTCATTACACGTAAATTTATACATGTTCAGGGACTCTTGATAGAAATGTTTTCCTGCACCAACTGGATTTTCCTGAATACCACAATTGTTGTGTAAATGCTACTGTGATAAATTAATGAATAAATGTCATATCCAGGTTGATAAATGAAGCTCAGTGATAATACAATGGATACTATAGTGTAATGGTTGTTGGTGCCAGATGGGCTGATTTGAGTGTTTCTGAAACTGCTGGTCTTCTGGGATTTTCATGCAGAATAGTCTCTAGAGTTTACACAGAATGGTGCAAAAACAAAAACTTCCAGTGAGCAGCTATTCTATGGATGGGAAGGTCTCATTGTTGGCAGAGGTCAGAGGAGAAGGGCTAGACTGGCCAGAGTTAACAGAAGGCTACAGTCCCTCTACAACCATGATGAGCAGAACATTTAGACTGTTGAGGTGAATGTGCTACAATAGCAGAAGTCCACATCTGGTTGCCCTCCTGCCAACCAAGAACAGGAATCTGAGACTACACTGCACACCTTCTCACCCAAACTGGACAGCTGAAGATTGTATAAATGTTGCCTAGTCTGATTAATCTTGATTTCTAACCACAGTTACCACAGAAGTATCACAGAAAATTTGGTTCATTATGCTTCATAGTTACCTCAAAGCACCATAGTAAACAACAACGTATTTTCAAAAGGCAGTGATTGGAATAAGACAGATTAATAAGTAGAAGAGTATGAATCTAGTGATTCCTTATTTGTGTTTCACACTGTAACTGGATTCAGTACAGTCCAAGGGAGGAAGCTCACTGCAAATGTGGCATGAAATTGAAGAAATAATTCTTATTGATTCCTAATTCAATTGGAGAGAGGCATTAACTCAAGTACTCCTGCCTTTCACCATTTCACTCTCTGCACAGATTCTTGGGTTATGAACAGAAGACATTTTAAAGGAAGCCTTAAGCAGTTATACACATAATATTGTGTATTATACAATTAATTTCAATGTGTCTTGAGCTGAGCTATGATTGATTGCAATATAAATATATTATGTAAATTAGAGATTGACTTATTGTTTGAACTATTTAAAAGCCACAGAGTGAATATAAAATATAGCATTAACATTATGTCTAACAGAGATTTCTAAAAAGAGTTTATGTAGATTTAGCTGCCATTTAGCACTCAAGTAATGTTGTCCAGAACACAGTGCCACCAGAGAAAGTCACGCACACACGCTTACATTCTCTTCATCATTCACACAAGGGCCTGATGTGCTTGAATTTCACTTTTCAAAATGTAATTATTGTAATGCTTAAAGTTGAGAAAGACATTTAAATGGCACATCATAAGTACATCACTGACACAGATCTATCACGCATACACACATCTTACATCTGCTGCCTTGTTTGCTGAATAACACCTTTAATATAGTCCTTTAAAACAAAAGTCTTAGAATTTCATTAGAAGCATCTGTATGAACCTTGCCGCCTGAACACGTTTCTATAAAATGTTTGGTTGAAGTTTATTAGCCCCATAATCTGAGTTTGAGCCATGAAAGCAATCCTAATGTATAATATCAGTTTCCATGCTGTGCACGAGCTATAGAGGATTGTGTGTCTTGGGTGGAAGGCTGCTGTTGAATTTTACTGGCTGGCTGCTGAATAGTAGAGCTGCACAATAAGTTTTATTATTTTTTTTTATCACTATCTTGATTTGATTTTCAGAATGGCTTAAATGTTGGAAATAAAAGCTCAACTGAAATTGCTTTACCCAATAACTACAGCAGAGATTCTTATGTTGTAGACATATGTAAGTGTTCTACAGTCCTACTCACCTGTCACCTACACAAGCATGCGTAGGTACTGCAGAATAAAAAAACATTACATGTGAATCATTAGCTAGTAGACTGAAAAAGATGAGAGTTTTTAAGACAAGCATCAGAAAAAGAGTGAGGAGTAAGAATGTCAGTGATGAAAAATGATAACTCTAATGAACTGACCTTTTTGTAGGTGGGGTATAAATAAAAAAGATATTCCGGTTTAGTTTTTATGTAAATCATTTACATGAATGCAGGAAAAAACATTTACATGGTAAATAATTTAAAATATATAGTCTTGCTTGCTTGCCATATGCCTAAAATGTGCCTAATTATAGCTTTGTAATCTTTTGAAAATTATGTTAAATAATACCAGGTAACACTGCGGCAGCAGTACAAGTATTCAGCTATTTGCTTGAGAAATGGCAGGAATATTTTTTTTTGCAATGAACAACTTTTGTTCATTTTTAGCCATTATTGTTTTAATACATTATTTTCATCTGTTATGCTGGTTCTTCAAAAGTGCTCCAGAAAATGATTTAAGACTTCCTTATTATTGTGTGTCCTCACAGCAGTATATTATTACACCTGTAGTAAAGATTTGGTCTATATTTCACATAGCCCTATTGATAACCAGTTGGGAACAGTCTATACACATAATTAACAAATCTTAGGGGATTTAGGAGAAAGTTGGACTTATGATAGTTTGATAGTTGGACTTATTTTCCTCGCTAGTTGTGCCGCTTTATTGATGGATCATGCAGAAGAAAGTTAAATAAAAACCTAAAGTTCACCTTAGATGTATTATTTGTACATGAAGTCTCTCAGCATAAAGACCCAAGAAATGTTAGTGGCAACAAAGAAGATGGTCATGACGCTGGAAAATCAGAATAATTTAGTCAGGCATAACTAAGTCTTCAATCTTTGGCATATAATTATACAGAAAAAAGGGACTTATGTGTTTTGCTGTAGAAAAATCTTTACAATTGATGATAAGCAGAGTGGATTGCTTTGGCTGGCTGACACTCTCAATATTTTCACAAGCTGAATTGTGTGTGCGTCTTTTTTGTTCATGAGCACCTTCGGCAGAGAGGATTTCATTTTTCCCAAAATTACTTTTCGTCATTCACAAGGCAGCTTGAAAGAGAGATGATATTCTTTGAGAGATGATATACTGAAGAGTTTAAAACAAAAATGGGCCTGTCTCCTCCCTTTGCCATCTGCTTACATGTGATGTGTTAGCCAGCTGAGAGACACACTACAGATGCCTGTGCCATCCCCATCTATGCAAGGGATTAAGGAAAATCACAGTAATGGTGGGAGAGAGGATTATAATGGACATTCACTAATTCATGAAGAATTTATTGCTTGGCTTGTTTGTACTCCATGTAAATTAGGTCAGCATGATATACCATATAAGGATTATTTCACTCCACGTTGTTATTGGACTAGGCCTTGCAAAAATTCAATTCATGGTTAAATTCTTTTGGGGATATTTATTTGTCCACAGACTAGTCAAATTGTGAACATTTTCACTGTTAGTGTTTTTGCTGCATTTTGTAAAAAAGAAACTCTTACCGCAATATCTGACTTAGTACTGAACATATAGCAGGCAAGTGTTATGACATCATAAAATGTAAAAACAATCAAATGTAAATGTAGACCATGCAGCACCTGAGGTTGGCATGGTGTAAGGTGGGGACATTTTGCATTTTAATATAATCTGAATTTTATGATTAGGGTTAACATTTAGCTTATGTAGACTGCATTTTTTGTTAAAAAGGATAAATAAACATGAAGACCAGAGAGCTGTGTATGGGAGAAATGCAAGTCATTTTGAAGCTAAGAAAATGGTAAATGGTCTGCACTTATATAGTGCCTTTTAACCTTAGCAGTTCTATAAAGTAGCAAAATTAACTAGGAATAAAACCACTACAGAGAGAAATACTCAATCATTACATAGCAGTGAAGATTTCATGAAATTTTTCATTGATAAGGTTGAAAATATTAGACATGAAATACAGGCCATTAAATTAAAACCGGACAGTACTGTAACAAACCCATTACATGACAATGTAGCAATATCAGATCAATGTTTAGAGTGTTTTGCTCCGCTTAGAGAGACCGAACTAGCTACATTAATCTCTTCAGCGAATTCATCAACTTTCGTACTAGATCCCGTACCTACATGTTTGTTTAAACAGATTTGTCCATGAGTAATTGAACCACTTTTAAATATAATCAATTCTTCCCTTAGCACTGGCTATGTACCTAAATCACTTAAATTAGCAGTTATTAAACCCTTGATTAAAAAACCTGATCTTGACCCGTCTCAATTGTCCAGCTATAGACCAATATCAAATCTCCCCTTCATCTCTAAGATTTTAGAAAAGGTTGTAGCAAAGCAGTTATGCTTGTACTTAGATAGGAATAACATTCATGAAATGTATCAGTCAGGCTTTAGACCTCACCATAGCACAGAGACAGCGTTAGTTAAAGTAGTAAATGACCTTCTACTGACCTACGATCAGGGTTGTGTCTCGCTGCTTGTGTTACTCGACCTTAGTGCAGCTTTTGATACTATAGATCATACTATTCACCTTGATAGATTAGAAAATGTTGTTGGGATTAAGGGAACAGTCCTCTCCTGGCTCAGGTCTTATCTGACCAATCGTTATCAGTTCATAGATGTAAATGGTGATTTCTCCATGCGTACTGAGGTTACTTTTGGAGTTCCACAGGGTTCTGTTTTAGGCCCACTTCTCTTTACTTTATATATGCTACCCCTAGGACAAATTATTCGTAAACATGGAATTAGCTTCCACTGTTATGCTGATGATACACAGTTGTATGTTTCAGCGAAGCCAGAGGACAGACAGAAGCTTAGTAAAGTTGAGGATTGCGTAAAGGACATTAGACGTTGGATGTTAACTAACTTCCTTCTACTTAATTCTGATAAAACAGAAATACTTTTATTAGGCCCACGTGTAGCTAGAAGTAATCTTTCTGATCACATGGTTACTCTGGATGGTCTTTCTGTTTCATCATGTACAGCAGTAAAAGACCTTGGAGTGATTATTGACTCCAGCCTATCATTTGATGCTCATGTAGATAATATTACTAGGATAGCTTTCTTTCATCTCAGAAATATTTCTAAAATAAGAAACATATTGTCACTACATGATGCGGAAATACTAGTTCATGCATTCATCACCTCTAGATTAGATTACTGTAATGCCTTACTGTCTGGATGTTCCAGTAGGAATATAAATAAGCTCCAGTTAGTCCAGAATGCAGCTGCTAGAGTCCTAACTAGAACTAGAAGATACGACCATATCACACCGATATTATCAATACTGCATTGGCTCCCAGTAAAACCTCTCATTAACTATAAAATACTTTTATTAACCTATAAAGCACTAAACGGTCTCGTGCCACAATATCTAAGCGACCTTTTGGTTTTATATGATCCGCCACGCCTACTTAGATCAAAGGATGCAGGCTATTTGATGGTACCTTGAATAGTGAAGGCTACAGCAGGGGGAAGAGCTTTCTCTTATAGAGCCCCACAGTTATGGAACAGTCTTCCTATTAGTGTTCGGGACTCAGACACAGTCTCAGTGTTTAAGTCTAGGCTTAAAACGTATTTGTTTACTCAAGCCTACCCTGACTAGATTCTGTTCTACTACTTCACCACAAGATTCTATGCCTGTGAACCCTCCAGATCTGTTCATTTACCTAAGACAAGAGTTATTCACAAAATGCTTGGCTAAACAAATATGTTTTCAGCCTAGACTTAAACTCTGAGACTGTGTTTGAGTCCCAAAAACTAATTTGACAGCTTTTCATAACTGTGGGGCCTTGCAAGAGAAAGCGCTACCCTCTACTATAACCTTCACTATTCAAGGTACCAACAAATAGCCTGCACCTTTTGATCGAAGTAGGCATGGCCGATCATAAAAGACCAAAATTTTGCTCAGGTGGTTACGCTGCTGCAGGCAGATGGCGTTGTGGCGTCGAAGTGCAAAGACTGCTGCAGAGAGCGCGCATGCACAAGACTCTTATATATGGACACGCGCCTTTTGTTTGTTTTGGTTTTCCCTCTGTTTAAGCATTGGTTGATTTTCAAGGGTGTGTTTTGATTTAATCCAGGTGTCTATGTTTCAGTCTGATTATATTTGTTATTTAAACCCCTCTTGTGGCTGCGCACTTCGCGCAGTATTGACGTTAATCACTGAATGTGTTGTGTATGCGAAGCGGTCCTGTTTTCGTGTCCTGATCTCGTTTCGTGCCTCGACTTTAGTTTATGTTTAAACCCCGCCGATCTTGTCCAGCATCGACCGCATTTTCCTGTATGTTATCTGTTGATCAAAACATAAAGACACTGATCTGCGCCTGCTCCTGCCTATGGTCCCGTGTCGTTACAGAATACTGCGCCAATTATGTGGAAGCAGCAGATCACCATGAGCGCCGCCGAAGTGGCCGAGTTTGAGGCGTGGTGTCGCTCGTTCTGGGAACAGAGCAAACAGCTCAACAAGGAAATTGCTCAACTCCACCTTCTCCTTCTAGAACCACTGCAGCCAGCCGGGCCATGTGCCACGTCTCAACCCACGCAAGTTCCCCTGCCCCCGCTGCCGTAGAACTACACCGCGCTACACGGGCAGCTGAGCTACCTAAACTCCTGGGGCTTCCCACTGCAGGGGAATTACACCACGCCATGCAGCCTGCAGTGGGAGGATGAAGTAAATCAGATACTACGCACCGTGGAGGAAGCACTTCTCCCCCGTCCCGTTGTGCCGAATTGTGCCCCACCTTCTGACCCGGAGGGGAACAGCGCTCCACCTTCCTGCCCTGCTGAGAACCCAGTTACGCTGCCCAGTCCTGAACCTCAGGCTGGCCTAGAACTTTTTTGTGGGGGGTAACCGCACCCTCAGAGCTCTAGCTTGAGACCTACGGGGAGGTCTCAGCTGTGGAGCTCCCGCCTGAGGTTAACCTGGTGACCTCAGAGCTCCAGCCCGAGACCTACAGGGAGGTCTCAGCTCAGGAGCCCCAGCCTGAGGTTAACCTGGCAACCACGGAGCTCCAGCTAGAGACCCGTGGGGAGGTCTCTGCAGCCGAGGAAGCTGTCCAGCTGTCCAGCTGGGAGTTGTCTGTTTTAAGGTTCGCGTTTGATCGTTATACCAGGGTGCTAATTTTTTTTCTCTAATTATTTTCCTTTTGAGTGGAGCCACTCTATCTAGCGTGTAGCGGAATGTTGACTCCAAGCTTTCAGTCGCCTGATCGAGTTCTATGTGATCTGACGGTGATCCAAATCTAATTGATGTTTCTGCGAGGTTATTTATGAAGCTCGGTGCAGTAGCTGATGTGTAGGTACGTTTTATGCGGTAGCGAGGCGAGGTGGAAATATTATGATCAATACGTATTATGAACAAGATAAGATAATGGTCTGAGACAACTTCAGACTGCGGAAAAATGTTAATATTTTCTATACTTAGTCCGTATGTTAGTATGAGGTCAAGAGTGTGACCACCATTATGAGTAGGCCCGATTACGTTCTGATTAATCCCTACTGAATCTAAGATGGACACAACTGCTAATCTTAGAGGGTCTTCCAGGTTATCAAAATGAATATTAAAGTCTCCAACGATTAATGCTTTATCTACAGACACAACCAGGTTTGAGACAAAGTCTGCAAATTCACTAAGAAATTCAGTATATGGCCCTGGGGGTCTGTAAATAATAATTAGAGGAATTGACTTATTTTTTGTGTCTACATAACTTATACTGGTATAAAGAATTTCAAAAGAATTAAATTTATGCTTAGGTTTTTGTGTGACGACTAGATTTTGACTATGGATGAGTCCAACACCTCCTCCTCTACCAGTTGAACGAGGCTGATGTACATAACTGTATCCAGATGGACTGGCTTCATTTAATGCTATATACTCGTTTGGTTTAATCCAAGTTTCTGTTAAACACATTAAATTACATTCCTGATCAGTAATGATGTCGTTAACAATAAGAGCCTTAGACGCAAGAGATCTAATGTTTAATAGTCCTAGCCTCAGATCAAAAGTGCTGGCTGTGCATTCAATATGATTTAATTTTATGTTAATTAGGTTACGAAGATAGACTTTCCGAGATTTTCTATATATTTGTATAACTCGGGGAACAGACACAGTCTCTATAGTATGTATTACCTTTGCCGGATTTTTAATTGAACATTGATTATACTGAATGTTGTTATTATTGGAAGATGTACTTACGGTAGGCAGTCACTTGGAGTGTAGCGCCTTGGAAATGTTGTCTGAAAGCAGTTCCGCTCCAAGGCTGCTGGGTTGCAGGCCATCATGTCGGTTGAGAAGGCCAGTTAATCACAAAGGTGTTCAGAGGGGTTGAGGTCAGGGCTCTGTTCAGGCCACTCAAGTCCTTTCACATCAACCTTGACAAACCATGTCTTTATAGATCTTGCTTTGTGCATTGGGGCATTGTCATGCTGGAACATGTTTGGACCCTTTAATTCCAGTGAAGGGAAACTAATGGTACAGCATACAAAGACATTCTAGACAGTTGTGTGCTTGCAACTTTGTGTCAACAGTTTGGACAAGACCCATATATGTGTGTGATGTTCATTCTCCAGTTATCAACTTGTGTGCTGCTCTGCCATGATGCATTTCTCATTGCTATGATTAGAAGCACTGGGAGAAGATGATGCAGTGAACAAGAGTAGATTTAACTGTATATGCATAAGATATACAATATGTGTTTAAGAGATAGCAAGTAATGAGTGTGTAATGTGCATGATTATAAGAGAATAAAAGCGAGTATGTGTAGGAAGGTCTGGGTTCACATTTCCAAGATGCAGGTCATCCTGTATCAGCAGCTGATCAAAGACCTCTATACACACCCACACAGCCAAATGCCTGAAAAGAGCTGAAGTAGCTCCTTTAGATTTGACGTTCAGGTATTTGTTGTGACAAGCTATGGTGCTGGCAGTAGTCTTCAGTGACAAAGGTTAAGTGGCCTTCATATTAAAATCCATCCCGTGGTGTTCATAGACTTATTCACAAATGGCAAGGTCTAAAGTGTTTTAAAAGGGGTTCCCACCAAAAAAATGGCATATCTTGAAGAACTCGTGTCAGTATTTTTAAGGTACATAAAATACCTTAGTAGAAATCATATTGTAGTATGTATTAAATAATTTATATTATAGTGGGGGGCTTAATGTTTAGTACATTTGCCTCACACCTCTAGTCTTGGGGGTTTGATTCCCACCACCACCCTGTGTGTACAGCCTGCATGTTCCCTCCATGCTTTGGGGGTTTTCCCCAGGTACTCTAGTTTCATCACCCAGTCCAAACACATGCGTTGTAGGCTGATTGGCATCTCTAAATTGTCCATAGTGTGTGAATGTGTGTGTGTGAGATTGTGCCCTGTGATGGGTTGGCACCCTGTCCAGGGTGTCCCCTGCCCCATGTCCCAAGTCCCCAGAGATAGGCTCCAGGCAGCCCGCGACTCTGTGTAGGATAAACAGTACAGAAAATGTATGGATGAATATTAAATAATTGATTTCTTTAGCCAGTATCAAGAGCAGCACTAATTCTAATAAATATAATTCTTCTCCATCATGTTAAATTTTCTTCCACTCTTCATCTTGTCCTTCATCTCTCATCACTTTCTAACATTCTTCTCCTCTGCTCTTTTCCTGAACTGCCACATCATAAGAAAGTAAGTTTATTTCATGATGGTGTTCCATTTTGTTTGATTATGTAGCTAAATCTACCTTTTTCTAGAACACTTTATAGGCAGTGTTAGAATCTTTTAACATGAACATCATGATAATAATTGTTATTTTAAGTTCATCAGCAGTACTTATTGAAATATGTAATGTTTAGATAAGTAATGATACTTACTTAAGCTTTGAGCTTAGTAGTTAGCACACTTCCCTCTCACCTCCAGGGTTGGGGGTTCATGTCCCGCCTCTGCCCTGTGTCCCTCAGTCCAAAGACATGTGTTGTAGGTTGATTGCCATTTGCAAATTGTCCCTGGTGTGTGTGTGTGTGTGTGTGTGTCTGTGTGTGTGTCTGTGTGTGTGTCTGTGTGTGTGTCTGTGTGTGTCTGTGTGTCTGTGTGTGTGTGTGTGTGTGTGTGTCTGTGTGTGTGTGTGTGCCATTGTACCCTGTGATGGCTTGACATTTTTCTGGGATTTGTGCCCATTCATCCACAAGATTATTATTGAGTTCGGGCACTGATGCCAGTTAAGAAATTCAGCATGCCCATTCACCCCAAAAGTGTTCAGTGTAGTTGTGGTCACTTCTCTGTGCAGGCCACTCAAGTTCCTCCACACCAGTTTTGGCAGACCATATCTTATGGACTCACTTTGTGCACAAGGGCATTGTGATTCTTGTTTAGGAATCTTTGTTCCAATGAAGGGAAATCTTAATGCTACAGCATACAAATACATTCTAGACAACTGTGGACTTCCAACTTTGTGGCAACCGTTTGGGGAAGACCCTAATATTGGTGTGATGGTCAAGTGTCCACATACTTTTGGCCATACAGTGTATATGCAGCTGTTTCACAGTTAGCCTGGCTAAAAGTTTTGGCCTGGCTAAATCGCATGAATACTAAAGCATGAATATCAAATGAGGTAGAAATCAGATAGGTGAGCAGACTGGAATTGTTGAGAATTCAATCTAAAAACAATGTTTACTTAGCAAACAGGGTCCAGGCCTGAGTGCGTGTCATTATTTGTGTTAATAGTAACCTGATGCCTCTCATTTCTGTCTCACAGGAGCAGCTGGTGAGGACGAAGTTGTCTCCCAACCCGTCTGCTGTGTTCCAGAGTCGATCACGAATCTTCAACATCTGACCCAGTGGACCAGTTAACCAGAAAACAAATATGGACTTAGGATTTTACTTTGAGACAATGCACACACAACTCACTGAGCTTTTAGGGAATGTTTCAAAAGCTGCAGCAACAACCTTTAACAGGCTGAATCTGAAATGCTACAGAGGGTTTAAGTGATAATCTGAAAGTGACTGATGGAGTAATAAAACACCCAAGAATATTACTCTAAACCGTTTCATAGTGCTGCATGGGAAGGAATGATAGATGAATGTAGGGCTAAATTCACTTGGTGTGAAATCTATGCAAGAGAATGAATTTCTGAAATTAATGTCTGTTTCATGCAAGTCTCTAGTATTTTGATATACTGTGGCATCCTTATATATTATTGGTATCCTTCATGAAAATGAACAAAAAATAAACTATACAAAATCAATAACGAGCAGTAAATGATATTTTGAGCGTATGCATAAAGGCACATTGTATATTTTTATTTAAAATCTTTTTGTGCTTCTTCTAACAATGGTTTTCAGTAGTGCATTTTCTTCTGCAAAAGTGACACAATTAAAACACCATTAATATACTCAGCAAAAAAGAAATGTCCTCTCATATTCAACTGCTTTTATTTCCATCAAATTTCTTAATATGTGTAAATATTTGTATTAACAAACATACAAATGTTAAAGGGGGGGTCAATATCAAAAGTAACAGTGAGAATCTGGTGGCCTCCAGCTGCCAGATCTTAAGTACTACAGTGCATCTCATCCTCATGGACTGCACCAGATTTGTCAGTTCTTGCTGTGAGATGTTACTCCAGTCATCCACCAAGGAATATTTGCAAGTTCTCGATCACGTCTAAGGGGATACATGATTACATGTAATTTTCCACTGCAAGGACAATCAGCTGTCCTTCCTGTCTCCCTGTAGCACTGTCTTAGGCGTCTTACATTACAGACACTGCAGTTTATTGCTCTGAACACATCTGCAGTCCTCATGTCCCCCTGCAGCAGGCCTATGGCATGTTCATGCAGGTGAGCAGGAACCCTCGGCATCTTTCTTCTGGTGTTTTTCAGAGTCAGTAGAAAGTTCTCTTTAGTGTCCTAGGTTATTGTAACTGTGACCGTAATTGCCACCTGCCTGTAAACTGTTAGTGTTTTAATGACTGTTCCACAGGTGCATGTGCAATAATTGTTTATGGTTCATTCAGCAAGCAAGCATTGTTTAAACCCTTTCCAATAAAGATCTGTAAAGCTTATTTGGATTTTACAAAATTATCTTTAAAATACAGTCTCCTGAAAAGGGACGTTTCTTTTTTTGCTGAGTATATTTTGTGATGCTTGCACTGGAGAGAATAATAGCACTGGGTCTCTTCTTGTAATGTTTAACAAGGTTTGAGGCACTTGTGGAGGATATTGGTGCACTCCTCCATGCAGAACCTTTTAAGCGCCTTTATATTCATAGGTTTATACATGCCAACTTCTTTCTTCAATTCAGACCACAGGTTTTCATTAGTGTTCAAATACAGAGACTAAGAAGACCAAAACACAGATTTTGTATTTCTTTCATCATTTTAGGTTGCATACTTGTTGGAATCTTATTGGAAGCCCTATCTATGGCCTAGACTAAACCTACTGGCAGAGGCAACCAGGTTTTATAATGAAATATCCAGTTCAGTCTTCACAAGAGCCCCAGAACAGCCAATTTGAAGATAGTCCCCAAACATCAATTATCCATATTTTACAGACTATTTAGATTATTTTACAAGTGTATGCAGTTCCCTTTTGTCAGCAAAAACATGCTGATGGTACGCATGACCAAAAAGCCTGATTTTGATCTCCTCTCACTGAAAAATCTGTAAATCTAATGGCTCTAACTTTCTTTGGGACTGAGATTTTTATGGCCATAATTGTGTTTAGTGGTATTATTAACTTCGTATATATTATCTTATGTGTATTACTTAATTTGTGCAGGTCAACAATGATCTGTTTCTTTTCTATCGAAAGTTCTTTGTCTTTTGCCATGGTAATGAATAATGTATGTTTTTCAAGAATTACAATCTTCGCATTTATTTAAAATATTCTTGCAATAATTTTGCCACATATTTTTGAGAGAAAATACTATTATTTACATAGTCATAATGAGAATGATTTTGATAAATAGTACAATAGTTTCTCTGTTGTTGTTTATAAAATCTTTTTTTTTTTCTGCTCATGTTTATGATGGGTGCCAATAATTCCAGTAGGCACTTTAACAGGGAGAGACATATTGTGGCTGTATGAATTAATGGAATTAGACTGATCATGTACTAGAACACATATGCATGTTTCACAATAATTTAAATAATTTATTTGTTTCAGGTGTTTGATAACTGTGATGTATGTATGCATGCAAGGGTGTGTGTGTGTGTGAGAATTAGGCTGGAAAGATGTCTTTTGAATATTTAAGTTAAGCTTTACCTCCTTGTAGAGCCAGTTATTTGCTGGAAGGAGTCTGATGCCTCCACTATATGCTTCTTCCCTTCAAACCCTGCAGTAAATCAAAATGTACTTATTTATGGAATTTTTAGCAACTGAGCAACTCAGAAGCCATGTTAATTTATTTTGTTAATTAGTTCTTGATAGAAATGTTAAAAAGTGGAGAATGTACTATTCTGAAATAAAATCTACAATATTACTATATTTGTGCTTTAATAAAATGCCCACTCTCTCAGAGTGTGTATGTAGTGAAAAAGAGACAGAAATGGCAGGTCTGTGAGAGTGTGTTACCCAAGAACATCTCTTCCCTGCAGTTAAAGCACTGACTCACTGAGAGTGGAAGATATAGCCATTGCCTTTATATCCTTAATTTTCACTCTAACAGGAATTTAACTTGGAACCAGGCCTGGAAAACACAAAAATTGCTAAAGGAATCTAAAACCAAATGGTGTCAATCGTTAATCGTTAGTTAAATAAGTAGTCAGTAAATATGAATTAAGAACTGACCCCAAACCTGCAAACATTGACATGAGGGAGAAACTAGTAAGTAAACCTCATGCAACCATGTTTGGTCCCTCTATCATTCTCTCTTTGGTCCGAGTGAGAAAATCTGATGACACTACTCCATCCCTCACAAAAGAAGCTGAAGAGAGAGTATAAGCAGAGGCACTGAGCACCAACAGTGTATACAGTGTCTCGGTAACACATAATATACAGTATATACACACAAAAAGCATTTAGTGGCATATCTACCATTTTAATACAAGAATAGTCATCATTTTAGTTACATTACAAGGCAAAATATAATTGGTCATGTATGTCTACAATACATTAAGATTGGTTAAACAGTTAATGACTGTTTAGTTAAGTCTGTTCGTGCATCGAGCACGTGCATACACAAAAATATACAACTGTCACAGAGCAAACTAACCTTGGCACCCACACAATCAAATAATTAGACATTTACAAATACACGGACACACTGGACAGATGCATTGCTGGTTCATTACTTCTACATCAATCATAATGTAGAAAATGACATAGTCAAGTGCAAAAAAATAAAAAATGTGAGTGTATCCTACAAGACAACAATCAACAGAAAACCTGAAAAGAACTAAAGGCAATAAGTCTACATTTTGTCATGATCCTCACAGTGTACACACCTGATCTGAAGAAGGCAGTATCTGACAGAGTTTATAATAGATGTATCAAGAAGAACGAGGAAAGATTAGCCAGTCAAACTGACAAAGTTAGAATAGAAATGACAGGAAGAGTGGTGGGGTAAATATTACAACTAAGGCAATCCAAAAGCCTGTTAGAGGATACAAGAGATTGGAGGTAGTTCTAAAGGCGGTGGGTACAGAGGTGTTTTTTTTTCTCCAAAATATTATCTTCACATTCAGAAAGAGAACTGCAAAATTCGGAACTGAGACCATATTCAGTTTTTCACTTCATTCCTTTTTTTCTTCATTTTGTCCTAAAGCTATGCAAATTTGCACTCAACAGCATCAGTTGTTCAACAGACAACCCTAATGATGACTTTAACTGCTTAGACTAAAAGGTTATTTAAGCTAAGAAAAATCGAATGAAAGCCAAGAGAAAGCAGCAGGTAAGTCGGAGTCCATTAATTGTCATATTAGTTGTATAATCACTTTTGGCTAGATTTCTTCACACACTGGACTCTTCCAATTTTCAACACCTTCTGCATGAATGATCCATCTGGACCCAGAATCTTTCCTCCTGAACACTTAACTGCCATTCCGGCATTAGAAAGACAACTGCTGCATAATTTAGCTTTGTTCCATCTCCAGCATAGCTGAGTCAGCTTAAAGATGGCTTAGTAACTAACAAGTTTTATAAGGTGTGTTTGAATACACAAAACCATACAATGCAGACATACCTAGGACCAAGTGTGAGAAAGGCTTGTGTGTACAGTGACATAAAAGCACCTGAATATTAAGACTTCAGCAAGTCTACATCAAGCACCAACCATCTTTACAACAAAACAAATGTTACAAAGTACATGTTCACAACACTGGAATTTCCTCTTCATGGTGTATTTTATCAGCTAACAAACACACACCCTGCATTGTCTGTCGGAAGATGGTCAAGACTTGTAGTATAGACCACAACAAATACACAAAACACACACCCAACCAGCATTCTCCCACAAACACAAAGATTCTTGATTACCATATGATTACTGGAGTTTTCTGGTCAACTGTTGGTCTCCTATGGATTAAGATCAGTGAATACATAAGTATATCAGTAATACCACTACCATAACCATTCTGTATGAATAGTATTGCTACTATGCAGTCTCTACTCAGAAATGCACTTAAACTGTCTGTATAGAAAACAGTGAAATGAGGATGAGTTAAGAATAACTAACAGACATGTACAGCAGGCCCATGGACTGTATATTGAGTGCCTCTGGTTTTTCCACTCAGTCTACCCAGTTGACACTTGATATAGTTTTTTCCTCCTTGTATATAGGTGCTTGTGTAGCTCTAATAGCCCGACAAGCAGAGAAACAATTACACAGGACCAAGTGCAATACAGAGTTGTGATAGTGTTATCAAATACAATACAGGTCTGACTGTGATGCTCTCAATGATGAAAGCCAAACAAAATACTGAACATAGAGAAAGATGGTTTAAACAGGTCCAGACACTAAATGTATGATCTTGTTAAACTCGACAGTGATGTCCATGTGTTGATAACTGAAGTTCTGATGTTAAACCACCACAGGTTCTCTTCATCCAAACACATCTTCAGTTTGTACCTCTGCTGTTAACGTGACGTCTGTGTTGGAATGGTCAGCCTCTGAAGGTTTTGTACTTATGCATTGCTGAAAGGTTAAATAAGGCATGCCAGTAATCTGTGCATGTGTATGAGAGTTTATTGTGGCAGCTCTGGCAGTCCAATTCTACTTTCAGTCTGCATGGCCACCATCCTTCAGCAGGAAGCCCATGTACCTACCAACCAAAGAGAAAACAGCCCCGGTTTATCCTCAAACAATTCTTGCATTTATTAGAATAAGCAAACTAAACAAAGCAAAATGGTGTACTGCACCATTTTGCATACGCTGACTGCTGTAATAATAAAAGACTACAAGCCACTGACAGTCATTAACCAGATTTCTTCACGATTAATATTTAAAAACCACAAAATGAACACATTAGCATGTCTGTCCTACTTCCACAAGAAGCTGAAGAAGTAATACAAAGAAGTAATAAAATAAGATAGGTAGTTGTACCTGTTAGTGAGGAAATCACAGGTGGGTATCGAGCTGACAGCCTGGTGTATATTCATGCCTGAGATTTCTCTAGGAACTCTGGGAGAAAAGGAAAAGTAAAGAGAAGGAAACCAGTGAGAAAAAGACAGAAATAAAGATTCATGTCCATTGGGTAAATCACAAAACAACAGGGCTTTTAAAATTCTGTATTAAAACACATTTAGACGTTTTAGCTATATCCGAAAACCTTAACTATTGAAAACTTTTTTGTTTTTTTTATAAAATATGTTGCCACCTATTTTATTGTAAATCAGTTGGACTGTGCCCATGGTTCTCAACTTGGAGGGCGATCGGTAGGGGGGTGCAAATTGTTTTCAAGAAACAAAAAACAGGCAGGACATCATTTGGGTACTAGTTTATTGCATTTCAATAAAAGAAAGAAAAAATAATCTGTATGTTCTTTTTGCTGGGGAGAGGCGGAGCTTAGCCTCCCTTTTATCTAGCTGTCAGGCTGAGAGCCAGAGATTTAACAAGGTCTTGGATAAAGAGATGCGCCCTTCATCCCAATTTACATCATTCATATGCGAATGTTTTTAGAATGCAAGATGAATGTAATGCAACATGTTTTACATGTAAAATAGTCCATGTTAGTACAGCCTAGTTCTCTTGTTCAAAGTAGTTAGTGTGTTCAGAAACATTTTTAATCATTCATGTTCCATACCTGTCCGTTATGTAGTTTTATAAAAGTCATAAAAATAATTTTTTAAAAATCATAAAAAGTTATGAAATGTAATTAAAAAATTGCAAACACACAAAAGCAGTTGAGAACCTCTGGTCTATGTTATGAAGCATGCATTGGCATGCACTGCACCACTACATTTAGGCATTCAACTACACTGGAAAATGGTGGACAATGTCACAGCAGAGAAAACTGTACAATGGGATCACTTCACTATACAGTACTGTGTAAAAATCTTAGGCACATGCACAGAAATGCTGTAAAGCAAAGACGCCTTCAATTTAAAAAAACAAAAAACTGTAAGGTAGTAGTAAATATCATAAACTAAACAAAGTCAATATTTGATGTGACAAAAAAAAAAAAAAAAAAAAGTGGTCTCAGGTACAATTTGTGCAGTTTGAGAAGTTAATTAACTGGTAAGTTTTACTGAGTTTCTTGGAGAATCTGTCACAGTTCTTCTGGAGACTTGCTTATCTTTTTTTTGCATGCAGAGTGGTTTGTTACATAATATGTTGCTTTCTTTACTGAAATAAACATTTTTTTGTAACATTTAATTATTTGTTGTAGTGTAATGTTTGGAAATATACAATGTTTTGCCAGTTTAAAATTGACTTATAAATGTGTACAGACATAAAATAAAATCTCTAACAAAATGTTTACAAAAACCCCCCAACTTTTTATGCACAATGCTGCACATCTGGTAATGGCCTCCTGACATAACTTGTGTTCTGATGCCAACGTGAGAAACAGTGGAAATGTCCTGGGTTGAACCATGTTTATTATCCTACCTTCCTGTTTTTCTAGCTGTATCACAAATTTATCATCATATTTATCAACCCTTCCTACCTTATCATTAAAAAAAAAATCATCTTGTGCCACTTTGTTCAAAAAGTCAGTAGTCTATATGAAAAGAGCAAACATGGTCTTAAATGAATGATTAAATCATGAGATGAATGTTTCCTCTCGTCAAAAACCAATTCACTCCATGAAGTCAAAATAGTTTTTGGGTTTTGTTTTTTTAAATTAAAATCAGGCTTTTGCATAGTTTATGCATGTATACTGCATGAGAAAACTAATGTTAATAATTCATTTATGTGGATCAGAATGTGCATTATGCAGTGCTGGGCAATAGCATCACCACAAGCAGCGAAACTATTTGAATCAATCACGTTCAGTGTAGTATAAACTATTTTTAAAAATGTTTTTATTGTTTAATCAGTTCATTGTCTTAACATATAGATGTAACAACAAATTGAGATGCACCAAAATACATTTTTAATAGTTTCTGCTTGCTTAGAGGGCTAAGTTGTTGATCTAGTCATGAGGTACCTACAATTTCCCATTCACGTATATAGCAATGATATAATCAACCATTTATGAGAAGATGAAATAAATTGCCACAATGAATAGGACTTTGCTAACAGTCTGGTTGTGTGTGAGAGATAAGAGAGACAGACAGATGATGATGCACTCATGTGTGTGACTGGGAGCGATTGAGGCAGAGATCTGTGTGAATGTGTATGAGAATCTGGGTTGTGTGAGAGCAACCCTCCTGAGAATGACATCAAACAGAAATGCTGACCAAGTACTCAGCCTCATCCTTAAACTGGGTTCCTGAATAACAAATAAGCTCATGTCTGTTGGCTCCTGCTTTACACACATAGCTTCTCTTTCCAGACACCACCATCTCCCTCCCACATATTTTTGTTGGGATCCCAATCCTGATGCACACCTCTACTGTGTGTTATTGCAGGTAATAATGCAAAATGTGCAATGCATATTTATATTAAAAAAGGGCTCTGTGTAGGCAACTTGAGTTCTTCACACCAACCTTGGCAAACCATGTCTTCATGGACCTCACTTTGTGCACAGGGGCACAGTCATGCTGGAACATGTTTGGGCCCCTTAGTTCCAGTAAAAGGAACTCTTAATGCAAAAGCATACAAAGACATCCTACACAATTGTGTGCTTCCAACTTTGTGGCAATCATTTGGGGGAAGGCCTACATAATCAATGTTATGGTACGGTGTCCACTTATGACCATACAGAGAAATTATGCTTCCAGAATTGTTTGACCTCCTTGATTACCTCAACAGGTCAAGGGCTTGTACTGTGTCCATGAACCATTAGACACAGGAAAAGATAGATAGATGAATAAACACAAACATATTTGATGATGCTTGGATTGATGAATACATGAGATTATTGCAGGGGTGCACATACCTGTTTTGAGGCGACTTCCCATAGGCAGTTGCTAGTGATTCTCTCAGTATCTCGCTGGCAAACTGTTGTGTAGCCTGGAAACAAATGGTTTTATACAAATTACAACACAGCCCAGGTTATGTCAATAAAGATTAAATACTGTTCATTATTCAGCAGCTTCTTTTTTCTCCAGAGAGAATGCAAACGTGACTGTCTTTTCAAAATGTGTGCCTCCTCTGACAGACTCCTGCCATTTGACTGCGGCAGCAGAATCACTGTGTCATATATGCCATAACCTCACAGTGAATTCAGAAAGGCTCTGGAGAAGAACATGCATGTGCAATAAGAATCATTAAACAGGTGAACTACTTATTCGCTGGCACCAAATTCAAACATGAAACAAATAAAAAACATTGAGAAACTCAGCATGAGGATCTTGCCTAATGGTAGTTCTGTATTACATGTGGTGAAAAGTACACCAAAGCATGCACTATCTTCTTCGTTTTGTCACTGTTGTCTGTGCTGAATATATTCAGAATCAAGACAGAACTTTGCTCATAATTAAAACATATTTCACAGGAAATCTCCAGATAACTAACTTTGGCCTGCGACATATTATTCGGTACAAGCACGTCTGTGTCATTACTATAACAAATGTTTTTTTGCAAACTAATGAGAATAAAGTCAAAACAAACTAATCATATTTAATTACAAATTTATTCATCCAGACACAATGAAATTTAAGATTTATTTCTAAGACTTAGAAAATGAACTAGATTTAGCCTGGTGCAAAGCCATTTAAATATTTTAGCATTTATTTATCCACAAATTTAATAAAATCTTCTTAAATTACATTAAACCAAATTCCCAAATATTTAACATTGCAGATATGCAATTAAGTCATATAGACTAACTCACTCAGTATTACACAACATAAAATACAAATGAAGGCACAGCTAAGGCAGAGAAGTCCCACTGTCCCAAAAATATCTACCTTGAGAATCATGGCTTCCACTACTGGAGCAAAGACATTCCTCTCCACTTCAACTGGCTGGAAACTCACACTAATCTGAAAGAGAGAGGTGATAAAGCATGAAAGAGCGACCTAGATTATTAGCAGAGTTAAATTAAGTCTCCTGCAGACAGATGTATATTTTTGCTTGAAAGATTGTGAACCCTTTAAAATTTTCATTATTTCTGCATAAATATGACTTGAAGCATCATTCATTTTAACACGGGTCCCAAAAATAGATAAAGAGAACCCAAGTAAACAAAAAATTTGACTTTTATTTATTAAAGAAAATGGTCCAATATTACATCTGAGAGTGGCAAAAGTATGTGAACCTTGCTTTCAGTGACCCCCTTGTGCAGCAATAACTGTAACTAAATGTTTCCAGTAACTGTTGATCAGTCCTGCACATCGACTTGGAGGAATTTTAGCCCATTCCTCAGTACAGTATGGGCTAAAATTCCTCCAAGCCTATGTGCAGGTCTGATCAACAGTTACTGGAAACATTTAGACTTGCAGCATGATCCTTTTTCTCTTTGGATTCAGTTCATGGACTGATGTCCTGACATTTTACTTTAGAATTCACTGGTATAACTCAGAACTCATTGCTCCATCAATGATGGCAAGCAGTCCTGGCCCAGATTCAGCAAAACAGGCCCAAACCATGGTACTACCACCACCATGTTTCACAAAAGGTTCTTATGCTGGAATTCAGTTTTCCTTTCTACAAAAATAATAATTCTCATTTAACCAAAAGGTTCTATTTTGGTCTCATATATCCACAATCCCCCCCCGAATAGCCTTTGACTTGTCCACATGATCTTTAGCAAACTGCATACTGGCAGCAATGTTCTTTTTGGGCAGCATTGACTTTCTCCTGGCAACCCTGCCATGTAAAACATTGTTGTTCGGTGTTCTCCTGATGGTGGACTCATGAACATTAGCCAATGTGAGAGAAGCATTTAGTTGCTTAGAAGTTACCCTGGGCTCCTTTGTGACCTCGTGGACTATTACAGGTCTTGCTCATGGAGTGAGTGACATCTTGAATTTCCTCCATTTGTACACAGTCTGTCCGACTGTGGATTGGTGGCATCCACACTCTTTAGAGATGGTTTTAGAACCTTTTCCAGCCTGATGAGCATCAACAACTCTTTTTCTGAGGCTCTCAGAAACTCCTTTTTTCATGCCATGATACACTTCCACAAATGTGTTGTGAAGACTTTGATAGATTCTTTGAATAAAACACGGCGCTGTTCTAAAAGATTCACAAACTTTCAAGCAGCACAGTAGTAACAATAGAACAGACTGATCTAATGATTGTCTGAATGATAATCACCTGCTCTGCTGTGTCTCTGACAAACTGGGAGGAGGGACATAACCCTAAGAAGTATTTGGGCTCCTCCTCTGTCTCCTCCTGCTCCTGCTTGACCTTGACCCTGCTGCTGTGGACCTCTTTGACAGCAACAATGTCAACAGGCTCGGTGTCTTCCTCTTCTGGCTCAGTCTTCAGAATCCTCTGCAACTGCTCAAGACGCTGGCACAGTTCCTCACCATCTGTCAGAGTAGAGGGACACTCTATACACATAGACACACACACACACACACACACACACACACACACACACACACACACACAACCAGAGTTCTTACAGATTTTATAAAGTTAAATAGATATTCTCCAGAGTAGCACAGATTAACTTTATAATTACACTTAGTGATCTCTTTATTAGGAGCACTTTCCTGTCACCTAGTCATAGACAATGCTGAGACAACACACCTTTTAACAATACAAAGTAGAGATACTAAATTTCTCAGTCCATACCTATAGCCAATTATTCAGCGTGATATCAGCCGATATTGATAGTTCTGCATTTTATGCCTTCTTTTAAATTAATAATAGTTCCAATTCCACAAAAATAAAATGCAAATAAAACGTTATTCTCTCCATATCAACACATTGTTTCACAGTAACTGGTCTCGAGCAGAAAACACATTACTCTAACATTAACACATGAACTAAATTCTGAAGATTAAAGTAAGATTTCTGAACTTATTGAATGTTATTAATTCATATTAACATTGACTGAATTCTAAAAAACCTGTTAGTCTCACATTCACTCACCACAAACACAAGCATTTCTACTTCATCACTGAACATCACACTGGCCATATATAATATAGACTTTTTATATATTAACATTAACTGGATATGAAATATACTACTCTACAAATATATTTTCTGTGCAATAAATACTTTTTTGTCAACTCATCTTCATTTAAATCTTTCAACGGTGTACTGGCCCTTTAATTCAACTCGAGCAGCGTGGCAAATTTTTTTTTGACTTGACGCCGAAACTCCCGCTTCACTGCTGTTCACTTCCGGTGTAAAATTTTTTAAAAGTGCAGAGATTACAGAGCTTACAAACTGCAGTTTTGTCATCATTCCACACAAAACACATCATCTTTACACACAGCATGAATCCGATGCGTTTTCCTGCCCTCTTTTGATTGACAGGATACAATCGGCCCTGAACATCGGATGTTTTTAAACTATCGACTGATGGCCCATAGTGTGAAAAATAGCCTTTATCAGCCGACACGTCGGTGCATCTCTATGCAAAGTGTTTGTTACACTTTTGCAATACAAAGTGTTTGCTATTTTGTCATTAGGATTATTTTCTTTCAGTGCACCAAGTTGTGATAATGATCAAGACAGTGTTTTCAGTGTGCTCAGCCCTTAATTTTATGACCACAGACTGTAATTTTCATGCCTTAGCCACTTCAAGCTGAACTGACCAGCCAGTTAGGAAATGGTTAGCTATCTTTTAATAGTCATACATGTGAAAAGCATATTTCTAAAATATTCAGCAGACAGATTAAACATGGAGGGCTCAATGCATAGAGAAAACCCTTGGGTACAAAACACACACACAAGAACAGACACACGTGTGCACGTACACGTGATGAAAATAATTAAAAGATTTAGTTGAAACAGAGGATCAGCATCCACTTTGTAAAGCTCTGCTGATTAATCCGTGTCCCTGCAGTAGCAGATTTACAGACATGCACAGGCACTGGGCTCCACAACTACACAGCATTTAAAAACTCTGGCCTCTGCAATTAGTTAATGGAACAAAGGTCAGGATAAAATGCTCTCCAATTAACAGAACAGCAACTGCATTGCAAAATAACAATCATAATCACATTCACTGTGAGCACTGAGGAGACTGGTCAAGCCCATATGTTCTCACCGAGCGCGCTGTGCCACCTATCAGTATTACACCTTAACGAAATAAAAAGGGAAAACAAAAGTGCGACAAGGGCTAAAAGTCCATTCCAGCAGATCAGATTAAATCTTGATCCTACACAAATTAGACAAAAGTCATAGGACTAGTACAACAAACAGCTGGTTTACAACTGGTAATACAGTGAGGGAAAAAAGTATTTGATCCCCTGCTGATTTTGTACATTTGCCCACTGACAAAGAAATGATCAGTCTATAATTTGAATGGTAGATTTATTTGAACAGTGAGAGACAGAATAACAACAAGAAAATCCAGAAAAACGCATGTCAAAAATGTTATAAATTGATTTGCATTTTAATGAGGGAAATATGTATTTGACCCATCTGCAAAACATGACTTAGTACTTGGTGGCAAAACCCTTGTTGGCAATCACAGAGGTCAGACGTTTCTTGTAGTTGGCCACCAGGTTTGCACATATCTCAGGAGGGATTTTGTCCCACTCCTCTTTGCAGATCTTCTCCAAGTCATTAGGGTTCAAGGCTGACATTTGGCAACTCGAACCTTCAGCTCCCTCCACAGATTTTCTATGGGATTAAGGTCTGGAGACTGGCTAGGCCACTCCAGGACCTTAATGTGCTTCTTCTTGAGACACTCCTTTGTTGCCTTGGCCGTGTGTTTTGGGTCATTGTCATGCTGGAATACCCATCCACGATCCATTTTCAATGCCCTGGCTGAGGGAAGGAGGTTCTCACCCAAGATTTGACGGTACATGGCCCCGTCCATCGTCCCTTTGATGCGGTGAAGTTGTCCTATCCCCTTAGCAGAAAAACACCCCCAAATCATAATGTTTCCACCTCCACGTTTGACGGTGGGGATGGTGTTCATGGGGTCATAGGCAGCGTTCCACTTCCTCCAAACACGGCGAGTTGAGTTGATGCCAAAGAGCTCCATTTTGGTCTCATCTGACCACAACACTTTCACCCAGTTGTCCTCTGAATCATTCAGATGCT